>NC_056727.1:543225949-543343449 GCF_019279795.1 Protopterus annectens
TAAGTGGACTGGAGCCCTGTGGCCTGGGTTTGCTCCTAGCTTAGCACAGCTAAGCTAGGGGTGTGTCTGAATCTGCCTAGAACTCTTTACATTGCCTAAGCGGGTGTGCATACTGGGCACCGGGTTTTAAAGGTTTTAAAAGCAAGTTAAACCAGGAAACAGCAGCACTGTGCACATTTGAGCACTCTGTTTGCTCGGAGTGCCCCCGGGCAATGGGAAGGGAAAACAGCAGTAGGAAGGTAACCAAGGAGAACTAGCATAGCTGGCAGGTGAAATGTATCAGAATCAGCCAATTACACAGGCAGCAGACCAGCCCAGCCCAGAACACTACTATAAACTATGCAAACACCTTCCCCTCTGGTTTTTCCCACACTCTACACCACTGGTGTAAACAAGCAGGGAACTTTTAAAACTCACAACAGCAAAATGATAGGGGCTTCAATAGTTATCATACAACAACTTGTGGAAGAGGCTGAGGGTGGTGAGGATGTGAATGCTGTCAACGAACCCACAGTGAGGAGATGGAGAAGAGTGTACAGACCCAGGGTAACCTACCAGGGGCTACATGGACTGGAGATAGTGGAGTGCTATAGGGTGGACATGGACCTCCTACAGTAAATTGTTGAGCTGTGCCAGCCACACCTGACACACAGAACTAACAGAGGGGAACCCATCCCAGTGGATACCAAGGTATGTGTAGACCTAAGTATACTAGCTACAGGTACCTTCCAAAGGCCAACTGGGAATATGATGGGGGTTTCACAGACATCAGCATCCAGGGTACTCCACCAGTTCCTGGATGCCATGTCAGCACATCGTTGAGCATGTATATTTCCCCAACACCCGTGAGGTGTTGGCCAGAGATATGCAACTGTTCCACCAAATAGCAGAATTCCCTGAGGTAGTGGGTGCTATAGACTGCACGCACATATGCATCAAAGCACCACCCGGTGGGCAGGGTAGGGTCTACATCAACCGCAAGGGCTTCCCCTCCATCAACTGCCAGGTCGTGTGTGATGCCCAGGGCATAATAATGAATGTGTGTGCTAGCTGGTCTGGAAGCTATCACATCTGGGATCTGATGCAACTGTACCAGAGATTTGCCAATGGGGACATCCCTCACGGTCACCTAGTGGGGGATGCTGGATATGCACTGGAGCCGTGGCTGATGACACCCATCAGAAATGCACACACACCTGAACAAGAACTCCAGAATGAGGCACACGCACAGACAGGAATAATAGTAGAGCATGTGTTTGGGATGCTCAAGTCATGGTTCCGGTGCCTGGACACATCCGGTGGAGCTTGCAGGACTCTCCAGCTACATGTATCCAAATTGTCCTTATATATGCCATGCTTCACAATATGATCCTGCGGAAACAGCTGCAGCAGGAACAGCATGGGGCAGAGCCACACAGCACCTCACCATTGTCAAGGTCTGCATAGGGACAGAGTGACTTGAAGGAGGAACAAGCTGAGCCTGCCCCAGTAGGCATGCCCAATATGCCCTGGCCTTGGCAAAGAGGCAACGCATAGCACATACACTGACACATGAGGGAACCAGGGAATAACACCTCTCTCTGACTTTCACATACAGTAAAAAGGATGCAAAACATTACATTACCTGTGCTCAAACATGTGCAGGGAGTGTACTATGTGCATCTGACATAGGCAGCCCTGCAGCACCACCCTCAATACTGGGACACTCACAAGGTAAGTGACTCACACATGCCAGTTAGGGGGGTTCACATACCCAACAACAGTCACAGTCAGCAGGACAGGTGTAGACAAACAAAAACAAAGGCTGTGCTATGGCCTCTGAATGAGACCTACGGATAAACTCCCCTCCCAGGTCTACACAGACAGACTACAGCAAGTCAGGCAGTGGGACATCAGTTCTGAAGGGTAGGAAGTCAGAAACTAACATGTAGGTAAATAAAATCTAAGATCTGTAGTACACTGGTATGCCTCTAGTCAGCATGATAGGTAAGACTACAGAATGAAATGGAATACCTGACATACCAGTACAGTCATAGCAAATGTGTACAAGTGTTAGATGTGCCCCCCATCCTACATAGACATGTAGTAACAGTCAGGTGTGCCCCCCAATCCTGTGTAGAAATGTTGAAATAGTCAGGTGTGCCCCCCATCCTACGTAGAAATGTAATAACAGTCAAGTGTGCCCCCCTAATCCAGTGTAGAAATGTAAAAATAATCCGGTGTGCCCCCCCATCCTATGAAGAAATGTAGTAACAGTCAGGTGTGTCCCCCCCAATCCTGTGTAGAAATGTAGAAATAGTCAGGTGTGCCCCCCTCCCATCCAATGTAGAATGTAGTAACAGTCAATGCCAAATGATCGATGGATACCCTGCAGAAACAGTATGCTACCTGTAGGTGTACAACACATAGGTCAGCACTGCAGTACAGAATACCTGAACTTGATCCACACATTCAATACAGATGGGCATACTGGGCATGCTCACACACTTGAACACATGAAGGCCATGTCTGCAATCACCAGTGGACCAGACATATGTGGCAGTTGCAGATGTTAGTGCAGACACTCCTCAGTATGCACCACACTTGCTTTGCACACAGAGTGGAGTGGACAGGAATACAGACATATATATGTAAGGACAACACATTATACTAAGCCAAAGGTAGACGTACATAGATGTGTTGAAGAGGGTGACTGTGACAAGGAGCCATCCAAGCCTCTCCCACCCAGCACACAGCCAAAGGGCCACAACCACATGAGATTCAGATGAAACTCACTGTAGATACTAGCCACCCGTATCTGTCAGCATTACATACTATGTGGTGTATGTGCTAGCTTTGCAACATGACTGTCCAAGGAAGTAGTCATCTAGCAGCTGTATACATGTACCTATGGAATATGACCCTGTGTGTGCCCGCATGTGGTGTGTCAACCTCTAGTTGAATGGGTTATGGCTAATGCACACAATCTGCCCTCCCCATAGCCCTACTATGACAAGCTTGCTAAGGTCATCCACTGTGAAATACACCTTTTGGAGAGTTGTAGCCCAGTAATCTCTGTGGCAAGTCCCATAACTACGTACTACTGTAGTGTGATAAACTAGTTGGGTAGGAGTTACAATCCCAGACATGGCAACTGTGTGTGTGTGTGTGTCTGTGTAGAGAGCAATACTTTTTAGGGTAGTCACACTCCCTACAACTCACATGCTCTACTTTGGTAAGGCTGCTGATGTCATCCACCTAGAAATACACCTCTGGGAAGGTTGTAGCCCAGTAATCTCCATAGCATATCCTATAACTACATACTGATGTAGTGTGATAAATTAGGTAGGAATTCTAATTCCAGACTTGGGAAGTGTGTTTGTGTGCATGTCTGCTGACTTTGTCTGTGTAAAGAGCAATGCTGTTTAGGGTATTCACACTCCCTACAATTCAAATGCTCTACTTTTGCAAGACTGCTGATGCTCTGGGAAGGCAGTAGCCCAGTAATTTCTGTAGTGCATCCTATAACTGCATACTGCTGCAGTGTGATAAACTAGTTAGGTAGGAGTTCTAATCCCAGACATAGCAAGTGTTTGTGTGTGTGTCTGCTGACTCTGTCTGTGTAGAGAGCAATGCTTTTTAGGGTAGTCACACTCCCTACAATTCAAATGCTCTACTTTTGCAAGGCTGCTGATGTCATCCACCTAGAAATACACCTCTGGGAAGGTTGTAGCCTAGTAATCTCCATAATGCGTCCTATAACTGCATACTGCTGTAGTGTGATAAACTAGTTAGGTAGGAGTTCTAATCCCAGACTTGGCACATATGTGTGTGTCTGACTCTGTGTAGAGAGCAATGCTTTTAGGGTAGTCACACTCCTTACAATCCAAATGCTCTACTTTGGCAAGGCTGCTGATGTCATCTACCTAGAAATACACCTCTCAGAAGGTTGTAGGCCAGTAATCTCGGTAGTGTGCCTTATAACTGCGTACTGCTGTAGTGTGATAGAATAGTTAGGTAGGAGTTCTAATCCCAGACCTAGCAATTGTGTGTGTGTGTGTGTGTGTGTGTGTGTGTGTGTGTGTGTGTGTGCGCGTGTGTGTGTGTGTGTGTGTGTGTGTGTGTGTGTGTGTGTGTGTGTGTGTGTGTGTGTGTGTGTGTGTGTAGACAGCAATGCATTTTAGGCTAGTAACAATCACTACAATTCAAATGCCCTACTTTGGCAATCCTGCTGATGTCATTCACTGTGAAATACACCTTTGGGGATAGATAACTCCAGTAATCTCTGTGGTGCATCCTATAACAGCATCATGCTGTAGTGTGATATAGAATTCTGGTAGGGGTTCTATCCCCACATATGGCAGTGGTGGATGTTTTGTGTGTGTTTCTATGAGTAGGGAGCAATGCATTTTAGGATAGTCACACTCACTACAATTCAAATGCCCTACTTAGGCAATCCTGCTGATGTCATTCACTGTGAAATATACCTTTGTGGAAGAAGAGTCCCAGTAATCTCCATGTGCTATAGTACAATATACTAGTTAGGTAGGAGTTCTACTCCCAGACATGACAGCTGTGTGTGTGTGTGTGTGTGTGTGTGTGTGTGTGTGTGTGTGTGTGTGTGTGTGTGTGTGTGTGTGTGTGTGTGCATGTGTGTTTGTCATTCGTATCCTTTGTGGTGGTGGTAGTGGTGGTTGTGAGTGTGTAACAACTGGACTCAACATGGAGTGGGTTTTGCAAACTTCTTATATGGTGGGCCAAGTATATATCACAATATCCACCGCACAGGGATAACAGATGTGAAATAACCAGGAGACTGGGGTGCAAATCCATACTCTTAAATGTGATATCAATGCCAGCTGAACAACGTTAGCAAGCCTTGTATTACCCAGGGTACACTCTCAACCCATGTCTCACACACACACACACACACACACACACACACACACACACTTGCCTAGGCAACAGCTGCTATATTGGTAGTACCCTGCATATTGCATCCTGATAGTAACCATGGTGTGATTGCAGTGGGCTACAGAGGGGATGGCACCCTGTCTATCAGTCCCATAGGCATGTACATGCTGGCAGTGCACCTCCCCCATGTTCCCCACTTGACACCTGCAACACCTGTGGTGCCATCAAATGTGACCCACAAAGGACATAACATGCCTGAAATGCAAGCCCTGTATGGACAGGTGCCACTGACACCAGGGAATACCAGTATCATGCTATCAGTGTAAGTGCAGGGCCAACCTGCTGTCCATGAATAGTTCCCGCCACATGAGAACAGGACTGGCACATCTGATGATAACGGTCAGTGTATACAACATAGGCCAGATATCCCAGGTACAGTTCCACATGTCACTGTACATGCATGTGGGAGGTGTGCACATCCCAGCCACTTTCCATATCATAGACTAAGGAACACATACATGGCAAGCAATGCACAGCGTTGGCCACATGCAATAGTCACCTAGGTGACTGGATGGTGAATACAATTCCCACCTGTGTGGACAACTCCAGACACTACAGCCCTGAGCCACAATGCAGATCATTGCCATGTGGTCTGATGCCAAGGTACACCCATCACCTAACCTTGTATAGCCAGCTGGCACCATCAACCACAACACACCCGTGAAGCAGTGCACACATGCATGTCAGTACTGGCACCCATGTCTGTGTGGGTTGTGTATAATGCATATGACCACATTCACACTCACTACAACATACTGAAGCATGTTGCCTGATGTCAGTCACCTCCACATACCCTTTGCACATATAACCTCCGTATGACCCCCGTGGTGCATGTGATACCTGCACAGTACTGTGTTGTGGCAATCCCACTAGCGATGAGTTATATCCTTGGCCCTGCCAAGTGTGGCAATGTGTGTGTGTCCCTGTGAGAGTGTGGCTGTGTTGATGCTGACACCTGTTCATGCGGGCAGACACGAGTACTACAACTACCACATAGCTACCATATCCCTGTTGCAGATGTCACTCACCATCACGTATATGTGGCACATCCAATAACTGCATGGACATGTGATAGCAGTGCATAGTCATTGGGTGTTTGATACCCTTTACTGGTAGGTGTGTGACACAAACATGCATAAGTTTTACTCTTCCACCCCTCCCTGGCTTTTCTGTACCTCTGTCTGCCTCTCTTACTCCCTCTCTGGTGGATGTGGAGACTTACACCTGCTTTGCTTAGGCAGCAGCATGTGCACTTTAAGTGATGCTTAGGATCAGCTGATGGTCTCTGCACAAATAGAAGCCCGCCTCTAGCTGATTGCATGTGGAACAGCTGTGGTAACATTCTCATAGTCAATTGCATGGAAACACACACCAATATATAGGAACATCAAGTTACTTTTGGGCCTTTCATTCACTGTGAGCAGGAACTCAATCTGTTGTTTGGGAAATGGCATGTCAAATGGATTGGGGTGTACCCCTAACAACATACACTGTGGAGACAGGCCAACACACAGGAGGGGGATGTGCCTGACCTGACTACAGACTGTAAGTGCTGCTATACTGCATTTGGAGTAATGTTGGTTTAACAGGGTGTACGTGGATATGGCTGTCCTACATGTTTACATACCTGCCATGTCAGTGCTATGTTAATGATGGAACACCCATCTGTAGGGCAATCTTCAGACTGGCCAGTGTGTGCTGACTTTTGTTTCAGGTGTTACCCACTGAGCACCTATCTGTAAACTGCAGAAGGTAGTGTGAGGATTGCAGTCTGTAGATGGTGACAGCCGTGAGAGTTACTGACTTCAAATCCCTCATAGGACATATGGTGCAACAAACCCTGTTACAACAGTAAATGTATGAGGTTATCACAGCAACCTGTCAATATTGGCTGTGTATGTGCCTCCAGCCACAACCCTGACAACCTTTGTACATATGTCATGCAGTAAGGGTTGCATATGTACTATACACCATAATTAGTGACATCATATCTGGTAACAGCCCAGAGAGATAACAGACTGCTACACAAGTAGCACACTGCTACACATTCTACACACCTGGAAGTTCTGTGGTTTTGTGTACAGTAATGAGGTCTGTGTACTTATGGTGATTGTCGGCAGTGTGTGTATTGTTAATATGTACCTTGACCTGTGTACAGACTGTGGTAGATGTCATTGTTCTTGGTCCTGTTCTATCTGATGTTGCATGCTGCTCCACTGTATGTTACCCTATCGGCTTATATGTTTGCAGGGCCATAAACGCACATGTCCCATACCACAGACAGGCAGCGGACCCCACTGTGTAGCAGACCAGTATATGTAGGGTTAGTGTGTGGGTGGCACATATGAGGTTGGTGTTGAACAGATAGTCCATATACTGTAATAATACGCTAGCATACCATATGTAGCTGTGGCTGTGTTCACATTGGTTGCGGTGATGCACTTACACACAGGTGTCTGTGATGTGGCATGCCTGTAGAGCCTGCTATGCCATACAGACTGTTCTGTTTGTCAGTGTGCTTGTGAAGGTGTCAGTTGTGCCTTGTTATGTAACAGTTACATCCCAGTGTGTCAACTGAGTACTTTACCCCCTAGGGATTGTCTACAGAGTGTAGTTAGAGGCTGCTGAACTATACACCTGCATTACTTACCGTTGATTGTTTGGTATCCTGTGGCCCAGTCTGTATTTACTATTGTACTACTTGATGGACTTGGCCTGGACAGCAACATTTGTTAACATTTCTGGACTACTGTATTACTATACCTGTTTCACAGTTGCATTACTCAGTTTATATGGATTTCCATGTCTAAACAGCTATATGACATGGCATATACAACTGTACTAGTACACAAATAAAGCTTTCCCATTTATGCACACCTGTGTGTGGTGTTATAGCCTTTGATATCTCTGTGGGTATATCTTGCAGGCAATGAATGTCATTTGTATGGGTGGCTCATACAGTCTCCAGCTGGTAAGGTGGTAACTGTAGGAATAGTGGCTGTGCCATATTGTGTGCACATACTACATATGTAACTTAATGTACATATCTCTGCATGTGTATGTGTAGTTACATATATATCTATATATATATATATGTATACATATATATGTATATCTTTATCTGCTTATATGTGTCTGTGTATATGTATCCTAGGGATGCCCATGCCGTGTCTGGTCCTGGTTATAGGATCTGCAACACTTGGTAGTGTATTGCAAGGGGGACGTGTTTGGCTGTTGGGGGGGGTATACTTATTTGAACAAGACGTATATTGTTTGGGCCCGCTCAACCCCATTAACATTGCATGTGGACATATATGTTTTTATTTCCCCATTGTTATCTACAGATGTATATCCGTATACACCTATATATATTTGTTTTATATATATATATCTGCTGACATATATATATAACCTGCCATATACATTTAGACATATAGATGTAGACATACATATCTATAGATGAAGGCATTTGCATGTATATATATTTATATATATATATATATATATATATATATATATATATATATATATATATATATATATATATATATATATATATATATATATATATATATATATATATATATACATATGTTGCATCTGTTTAGATATTAATATATTTACACACACACATACATCTAAATGTTGGAATACATTCTCTGTACTGTTGAATGACTGGGCTGGATGATATGTTTTTGAGAACATCAGGGTTATGTATAGCTGACATGGCTTAGTCGTAAATCACTTTGGCTATGGTATGCAGGGTCCTGAGTTCGAGCCTTGCAGAGGCTGTTTATTTTACTGCCTGGCAGAACACAGGCCATTGGATACAAAGTGATTAAGGCACTTTAAAGCAGTTGTAAGCAGGTTTGCGTGGTGGTAAGCACTGCTAACTTCCGGTTACAGTTTCTTATACTCTGTTAGCTTCTGAATTGCTTAACCTGTGTAGGCATTGCTTACCTCCATGCAAAGAGGCTTAAACCAGCTTACTGCTGCTTACAAGTGCTTAGTCCTGCTTACCCCCGTACTAATTTCTTTAAAAGAAAAGAAAAAAGGGGTGATAGAAAAGTGGTAAAAAAGGAGCACAAAGAGGGAAAGACAGTAGGGAAAATAGCCAGGGATATGCAGGAAGGGTGTAGGGAAGGTCCATAGCTACCCATTGCTTCTACAGCAACAGCTGTGCATATACACTGAATTTGGAGGTAGACTTGGACACTCAAACCCCTAGAAGTGGGTGAGGACAACAGTAATACGTTATGATGCCAATTAGACTGGATTACATGACACATGTATGAAATGGACAGCTATGTATGGAGTGAGATTTATTTGTGGGAACAGATTGCCCTTTTTTTTCAGGTGAGAGTGGGCTGTTGGGGAGGGGTAGTAGGTATATTTGGCGAGTTATGTTGGGTAGGTTAACAGACAAGACAAACAAGATGCATACAGGGACGGTATATGACACATGTGGGGGGGTAAACACCTTGATGGGGAGGGGTGTTGGGATATCAGAAGCCCACAAGCCCCCTAGTGGTTTACAGTGGGACTGAGGCCCCCACCCATGGGCAGTCACCATTGCACCTTCACAGCCCTGAAGGTGGCTGTCCTGGGGGCTGAGTCGCAGAGCCAGGCTGACTCTCTAATTGCGACATGCGGCCCTCAAGCTGGCATAGAAGATCACCAAACTGCTGGTTGATCTGTCTATGCACCATGGCCCCGACCTGGTGAAGGGTGACAGGTGCCTGTCCGCGCTCTCTCCCAGGGGGGTCGAGCCCTATCCCCTGAGGCAGTTCCACCCGAAGGTGGTGCAGGAACAACAGACAGGGAGGTCTCGGGTTGGGCCCCAGTCATGCTGGTGCCCGGTGCCATGGCTAGCTCAGGTGGGACAGGTGGGTCCATTGGGACCGGCCTTTCCAAGCGTGCTATAGTATATAACAGCATACATAGATATTCCCATTAACACAGACACCAGATACGGAGCAGTTGCATGCCAAACAGAACACATGCATATATGAGACCACAGTGGTAATAAGAACAGCATGCAGGTGCATTGATGGCACCATGCCACCAGTGCTGGAATAATTCAATATAGCACATGCATGGGAGCCATTAACATATTTATCAAACAATTGGACATTATCAGAGTCATTACATACCAGTTGGGGTGGGTATGTTGATTATTGTTGGAGATATGGTGGGGGGGAGAAAGATGTCACTTAACAGCTAGTGTATGCCTGTAGTTTCCTAGTCAGTGCTGTTATCTGCATCTTACAAGTCTTACTACACTACCCTATAGCCTTAGTTTGGACAGTGATATGGCTATTGTCATCATTACACATGAAGTGGTTTTACCTGCAGTATACACCTCTTAGCTGGTATACCTGTGGAGGGACTGTTTGCTAACACTAACTGTTTCTACACATACTCCCAGATTCCGGGTTGATGTTTTGCACATAGCTATTCAACTGTTTCTGCACAGACTCTGGCTATGTGTTGACCACATGCTGGTGTGCTGGGACATATCTAGAATATTGCCCTCTTCCACCTTTAGTGACCTGACACACACATATACATGCTTTCCTACATAGTTATATTATGTAGCACAGTGTGGGTGACAGTGACCAGTGATACTTTATAATTCAGAGAAACTGCAACATTCAATTCCCTACAATACCAGAGTTAACAGTACCAGTACAGGTTATTATGGTCTGTATTCTTCAGCACAGTGTTTGTATCCAAAGTACCTGTGGGAGCAATGTTTGTTAGCACTACCTGACTGCTGTCACACAAAGTTCGGGATTACACATTAGTAGTATGCACATACATCTCACTCTGTTAATGTACACACTCTGGTCACAGCTTGACAACATGAGAGTGTGGATAGGACATACTTGAAATATTACTCTCCTAACAGTTTTGGGGGTTGCTACAGTGACAGATGTGTTCTCATAGATATTTGACAATCACTTGTATTCCCTGTTTGCTGACTAAACATCTGGGATCATCCCACAGACTTACCAGGGGGACAGGCAGCAGCTATGGAAACATATACTGGACGTTCTGGCTTCATATGTACAGTTGTGGTGTATGATTCTGTATGCAGCCTTATTTCACTCCCAGGATTCAGACCATGGCTGTGTCTGCTACAACTTAAACACTGTCCAGCACAGTTGTGTCTGCTATATAGATATTGCTGTACATCTCCAATCTGCTTTCTGTTTTATTAATCCCCTGTGCTTTTGCATTCTGACCTTGTATAACAACACTCTTATACAGATTTCCTAGTCAGTTATATGTTGTAGGACAGTGTGGGTGACAGTGATGTGTAATACCTCATTATTCAGAGCAACTGCATATCATTCTTGCATTTCTGGACACAGTGTTGGTATCTGATAGACCTGTGGGGGGAATGTTTATTAGCACTACCTGAATGTTCCCACACACAGTACCAGAGTCCACATTACTGTTATGCACATACATCTCATTCTGTTACTGTACACACTCTGACCACAGCATGACAAGTTGGGGTGTAAATGGGACATACGTGGCTTCTTACTCACATAAGGTATTGGGGAGTTGCTAGTGTGCCAGCTTTGTACTCATATGTGTCAATCAGTTGTATTTTCTGTTTGCTGCCTATACTTCTGGGATCATCCCACTGATTTCCCAGGGGGACAGGCTGATAGGCAACAGATATGGGCCACTTTACTGGACATTCTGGACATATTTGTACAGTTGTGGGGTATGATTCTGTATGCAGACTACTACCACTGGTAGGATTTGAACCATGGCTGTGTGTGCTAAAAAAACAACAGTTCACATCTCAATTGCATGTGCTATTCAGTTTTTGTTGTCTGCATTTTTCCTGTTTACTGTCTATGTGTCTCTCAGTTGTACTAAATGGCCTCTGGGGATTACACCTGTTATATACAGGCATTGCTACACATTCAATTTATGGTGTACGGTGTGGGTAACAGACTGCTTACTACAACAGTGCTATTACATGATTGCAAATCTACATTACCATATGATACCAGGATATACACATGCAGTCCAGCAGTTAGACCTGTTTTATCAGGCTATGACAATTTTTATTGACATACAAACAATATGAGACTCTTCCTGCCATATTCTCTTGTGTATGTAGTACTTGCCTTGAACAATACAGGTTTTATACAGGCAATTAATTTACTACTACTTTTAGTTTTATTTCCTATGACAGTAAATGCGTGAGTATTACTGACCTGCCTTGCATCACAACCTCACCAGGCGACTGATGTGGGCCTCCTGGTTTGCGGCCCACTCCATTGCAGCTGTGGGGGACATAAGAGGAATATTTAGCCATATGTATCCAGCTGAGCTGGCAATTATTACACACATACTGGGGTGATACTTACATACAACTGGAACATCCCTTGCCGGTCTAGCCTCTTGGAGCAACTCCTCCAATAGGTCCCCCTTATGCCACTTCAGGTCAGCATAGTGGTGCCTGACCTGCTCACCAGTTTGGGGTATGCCAGTGGCACTGGTGATGTCATGGGCGAGATGGTCGCAGGCCTCCACCTTATAATGGGAGCACTGGTACTGGCCCTGCAGCAGTCTCTGACCATGGTCTTTGACAAGGAGTCCTGCCATGATCTTGGACTCCTGGATGCACCAGCGCTGCACCCAAAAGTGCACACCTTCTCCCCTTACTGCCCTAGTGCCTGCAAGTGGAAGCTACAACCAGTTATGAGATGTATTCCTGCCTCTTGGGTTTAAGTGGGGCCGATTTCCCACACTTTTCCGTGATTGGACAGTTTTGAAAAGGCTAAGCTATGGGCAAACCTGCTTATCTACGGTTGGCATTGTTTAAAAGGGGTATACCACAGGGCACAATGAGTTAGTTGCCATACACATTGCTTACACCTCCTAAGTTGCCCTGTGCAATGCTTAGCATTGCTTACATTAGACTTTGCATTATAATTCCTTTTTGGCATTGAGTTATTATTCATTACACCTTATATGTATGCCTGGTATCCATGATTAATGTGTACGTGCACTCTATGGGGTCCTTGTGTTTTATTGGGGACTTCAACACTCCATTATAATTACATCTCACTTCTGGGCTTACTGCTGTACTCCAGTTCACATATTTATGATATGTAGTGGGATATAGAATATATGACTGTATACTGATTCCTTTCACAGGTTCAGTTTTGTTTTACTATGGTGAAGACTTGTTTGCTGATAACTCATTCTTCTGTACGTCTGTGATGGCTTGGTGGTTAACTGCTGTGACTATAGGGTTCTGGGTTCAAGACCTGCATGGCTGTTTATTTTGTTGATGGGCAGAACAAGGGCCATTGGATACAGAGTGATTAATGCAGTTTTGAGCATTTGTAAGTGGGTTTGCGCAACGGTAAGCAATGCTAACCTCCAGTTACATATGCTTACAGGTAGTTAGCTTTACAATTGCTTAACCAGTGTAGGCATTGCTTACCGCCATGCAAACTGGCTTAAGCCCGCTTACTAGTGCTTAAATATGCTTACTACTGCTTATTTGTGCTTAAACCTGCTTACTAGTGCCTTATTCATTATGACACTGACATCTCACATGTGCATTTACTGTAGTACTCCAGTTCATGAAAATATGTCATTTAGTGGGTTATGCAACATAAATATTACTCATAATGTGCTTTGTCATGGGAAATAGAATGTGCTGCAGTGGGACTCAAACCGGGAATGCTTGCTCATAAGGCAAATGCTCTGCCCACTACACTATTACTATGCTGCTTCATTTGCATATATCTTTCTTGTTATCCTCTTCAGCCATTTAAGCTGCATTAACCATAGCTAAGCGATGGGAACACCTGCTCACCTACGGTTAGTTTTAATCTGATTTTAAAAAAAAAGGGTTTCTTCATTTTATTTATATATACTGTTTCTTTTGTACACAAGGGGGACTGTTGGTGGGGATATGCGGTCACCTATAAGTGGTCTCACTCATTTCATACCCCTTTCTGCTGTTCTTCATTGTGGGGGCATGTATATTCTCAGAGCTCTGCTCTCAGATATGCCCCCTGCAGTCTTACACGCCTCGTGTAAGGCTAGGAGCTCAGGCAGCATGCCTCATTACTATCCATGGCATACTGCCATCCTGCTCCTAAACAGCTGCCTCCATGCAGGACTAAGCTAGTCCTGCATGGAGGAATAGTAAATCTGGGGGAATGCAAAGAAAACAAATCACAATATACAAAATAGAAAAAGGCAATAAAGTAATACAAAGTACAAGACATCAAAAGCAAACTAACCTTTCCCTCACATCAAGCTGTGGTAGAGTCTGGATGAGCTTTTCTAGTAAAGCTTTGAAATGTTTTATTTTATCCCTTAAATATAAGGTTTAGTTCCTAGCTCCACCCCCTCAGTTCACAGATGATTAACGTTAACTGACCTGTTCTAACGTCTGTGTGACTCCTTAATTGACCTATTCTAATTTCTGTCTGACTCACAAGAGACAGAGCTGTGGTCTCTTTTCATAGGTTCATAGATTAGTACTAAGCTAACTGCCCTTGCGAGTCATTTTAAGCTTAGCCAATTATCCCTTGTGAGACTCAAACCCTGAACCTTGTGTTTGCAAGGCAAACACCTTAACCATTAGGTCACCCTCCCAACCCCTAAATAGGTTTGTGGGAACAGATTTAATATGCAATTAAAAGCAGAATACAAGGAAAACACAGTGGAAAGAAAACAAATCACAGTATACAAAATAGAAAAAGGCAATGAAGTAATAAAAAATGAAAGAAATCAAAAACAAATCAACATTTCCCTCACAGCAAGCTGTGGCAGAGTCTGGGTGAGCTTTCCAGCATTATTCGCTGCTTATGAGTTACCAGAACATACTGTTAGGTGCACCATATCAGTGGAATCTTATCCTAGGAAGACCTATTGCACTAGTGTACCAAGGCATTCAGTAAATCAATGGATTATCAAAAAGGTACATTCAGCATAAAAATATTGTCAAAATACAGTGTTGACTGTGGAAGACTATCTTATAACTGACTAAAAACAGAAGTTATTCTGGAACAGACAAGTTAGGCCAAGGCCTGGCCTAATCAAGCTGACTGTTTGTGTTGCTCTGAGACAGAAACTGCACCTTTTGACATTTCAGCATGATAAGCAGAGATTCAGTGTACTTTTTAAACATGACCAGGGGAGGTCTCAAGTCGATCCCTGATGTAATTACTGAACGGACATATCCAGTCTCCTTTTGTTCTGAAGGAACAGACACACATACATACATACAGAAATGTTTGAGATGCAGAGTGAATGTTAGCACTCACAATTCTAAACAAAGTGAGTCTAAGTACACAAAGAATGGACTGTGATACTGAATCTTTCCAGAGTGATGAAAATGAACTAACCATTTTGTGAAAGTCTATAATGCCAGAATGTGACTTGGGAGTTTCAAAGACAATTGATTGAGAGCCAGACTTGAAACATTTGCAAAGTGTTTAGAGCCTTCACACCACTTGATTTATAGACAGGGGTTCAGACTGCTGGGCTGCAGGCAAACCAATGGAAAAAAATTGAATTATTTTCTAGCTTTACTTCTTTAAATGTTAGCATTATTTATTTATTTGTTTATTTATTTAGCTTCATTACCTTACTGAAGCTCAGAACTCATTGCATGCTACCACATGTGTAAAGGAGTTTCAGACACTGAGTTTATGTTAAAAAAAAAAAAGAGAACAAAAAATTCCTTACTGCAGTAGCCAATCAGAAAACTTGGTTAACAAAGGACTTCCCTGACTGCTGTATGAAGCAGAAAGGAGCCATTTCTATTGGTGCAGGCTGACTTGTGTGACTGAGGCAGCCTTTCTGATGGTAAAAGAAAAAGTACTGGACATCTCAAACCTGAGATCAAGTTTATTTATTTATTTATTTATTTATTTATTTATTTATTTATTTATTTATTTATCTGTATTGTATTTACTAATACTATGCATGCCACTTACCCAGAATGTATGAAGGTACTTATTTTTTATTTTATTTAAGTGTATGTGTGTTTGTATACATGTGTGTGTCATCAATGCTCTTAGATGTCCCTGATTCCATAGAGTGCTTCTGATTTTGCCTCATATTTTGGTGTGTGACTTGTAAAGATGTTTTTGTGGCAAATCCATTAGGACTGCAGTCAATAAATAATGACAGACATTTGAGTTTCAAACATAATAACATTCAGAAGAAAGATGCTAATGTAAAGCCTGTTATTCTAGCAACTTTGTAAGTATATAAGGACAATAGTTGTCAACAACTTCAGTCCTTTGTCCCCCATTATTTTTCTCCTTGATTTTGAACTAAGAGGTGGAAAGATATGCAGGGGTTGCAGTGGATTGCACACTGTATTTTGACAGCAGTGAGTTGAGAAGATACATTTGTCTGTGGCATTCATTTCATCTCAAAGTTCTGAGGAGACAGAGAGAGCAGAGACACTGGAAATTGAAACTGCAGTGGTTAAAATGTAGAAAAAATGAGGATGAAATACATAGGAAAATAACTACAAGATTAAAAGAAATAAATGAAGGGGATGGAAATATTATACATTAGTAAGACGAGATTAAACCATTGATAAAAAAGCATATGGTGAAAAGAAGCAGAAGACATAGAAGGAAAAACAAACTTAGAGAAGGCTAAACTAGGATGACTGAGAGAGCAACAATGTGGAAATAATACAACTCCAACATGGTAAAGAACAGAGTGAAAATACACAATGACAATTTCTGACACAACTACAACCTGATAATCATTTAAAACAGATGGCAGTGTGGCAGACATGTGAAATAGGCTCTCCAAGACAGCAAAAAAATGTTAGCAGCTAGGCTGAGACAACAGAAAGTAGAAAGAAGGATCTGGAATAATAGACCCACTTAATGGGAATGTTGTTAGAGGGACTAAAGAAACAGGGAGAGTATTAGGAAAATATTTTCAACAGGTATATACAGAACAAAACAGGATAAGAGGCCGGAGCTCAAAAACTGGAAAATTCTATGAAGGAATTGAGATTAAGAGAATAACAGAAGCGCAACAGCAAGACTTAGATAAACCTATCAGAAGGGAGGAGATAGAAGAACAATTATTACAGCAAGCTACCGGGAAAACTCCTGGAATACACAGCATTCCCATAGAATGCTGGAAAAATCACAAACAGATTATGGTGCTGTTATTTGATGAGATCCACAGAACCCAACAGTTCCCAAAATCATGGTAGGAGACAGTGTTAACACTGATTTGTAAGGAGGGAAAAGACCCAAGCAAGCTGAGTTCGTATAAACCCATATCTATCCCTAATCCTAAGTACAAAATCTTTATTATCTCTTGCTAAAGTACTGTCTGGTTTAATAGGGGAGATCAATGTGAGTTTATTAAGTGGAGACAGACATTTAACAGCATTATAAAAACTAATTTAATACACAAGCAGGTGGAAAGAAAGTGCATGAAACTGGCACTCTTGGGTCTTGATACAGACAAACCGTTTGACCAAGCTAATCGGAATTTCTTTTGGGAGACTTTAATCAGATTTGGAATTTCAAAAAAACTGGTGTCCCTACTGAGTACACTCTACTTGAAGGCTACTTCTAAGATAAAAGTCAATGCTAGATTAATTAAGAAATTAGAAATTCAAAAGGCTATAAGACAAGACTGCCCCTTCCCCATAACTATTTCCCCTATACCTAGAGCAATTAGCCAAAAAGATATGGCAGTCAAATATTTCAGGATGGAACTGGGGAAATAGACAAGAAAAATAGCCTTGTTCTAGTGAATGACTAATGACACTATGGTTTGCCTTACAAAACCAGACAGGGACATTCATAAACTTTTTGATATTTTAAGTCACTTCACCAGAATTTCATGTTATAAAATTAATGTGGAAAAAAAGAAAGTGTTAGTGGTAAATTATGCACCAAGCTCGGAGTTGATCCCAAGTTATTCACAACTTTAGGGTCATTATCAGCTCAAACACTTGGAAGTTTGGATTGGGAAGGAAGCTAAAGAATCACATAAGAAGGCATGGGAGAACAAGAAATGTAAGGTAAGGGATAATCTAAATAAACAGAAAGTACATCTATATGATCGAGAACAGAAGATCCAAGCAATAAAAATGAATATTGTGTCTTTAATATTGTCTACAGCACAGTCCTTTATACATGATCCAGGTGTAAAATGTTAGGAACAATTAAGGAAAAAGTAGAAAGTTTCATTTCGGATGATAAACACCTAAGGGTAGCCTGGAAAGAAATTATTCTACCTCTGGAAGAAGGAGGATTCAGGGTCCCTTATTTGTATGATTATTTCTTGGCAGCACAATGCAAAATATATTACTGTCTATAGTGTGGTAATTATTCAGCAAAATGGAAAACATTGCTTCTTCCACAGCAGAGGTAAAAATCAATGGACAGGAAAATTAACAATATAGTCACCAATATTAGATAAATCACATCAAGGAGAACTAGCTACCTTACGTACCCGTTTAGAGAAAATGTTAAGGCAAAAGCTGTATAGGGAGTGGACATTTGAAGTGTGGCCAACAGGAACAGTAGCACCACCATTCCAATTAAATGTAGGTAGGATAAAAACATGAAATCACAACGAAGATATTGTACATTTTGGGAGCAATTTAGAGAAGGTGGAAAATATTACACTGGAATGAAGTGACTGAAAGATGGAACATTAATGTATGTGCCCAAATAAAATATAAAGGACTCTATAATATACTAGTTAAATATGATGGGGAAACACAAAAAAGGCATAGATGCCAACAAGAACTACTAAACCTACTAATAGAGGCAAGAAGGGAAATGGATATCAGTTTAACAATAACTGGTAGATCATATAAGGCCTTAATAGAAGATAAATGGCTCCTGATATCTAAAAGAAGAAGAAAAGAAAATTAATTCGGATGTCAGATATCAGAAAATGAGTGGAGAGAGATCTGTAATAATACAAGGAAAGTGACAAGACTCCACAAATGTAAAATGTTTGGGTAAACATGCTTGCACAAATATTTGTATACACCAGATAAATTGCATAAAATATATTATGAAGTCCCAGATAGGTGCTGGAGATGTGAGGAAAATATTAAAGGTGACTGGGAACATATCTTCTACTCATGTCAAAAACTGAAAGATTATAGTAGGAATAATAAAACACTAATAGGGGAAATTTTAAACCAAGAATGGATGTTAAAGGCAGCGAATACATGTCTAAATTGGGTACCCAATCCCAAGACACAGGCGGAGCTAAAAGACACTAATTACCTTTTTCTGCTAATGGCCAAAAAGGGAAGAGCATTACCCTCCCCTCAGCTGAAGAACTTTTAATACTGATAGAACTGAAAAAGATAGAGCAAGGCAGAGGAGATGCATCTCATAGTAAATTGTATAAGAAGAAGTAGAAGGAATGGGAAAGATGCAGAATAAAAAAATGGGGGATTCTAGTTAAACAAAGGGGGATATGATAATAATCTAATTATGAGCATTAACACAATGTGAAATGGCAATTGAAATTAGCCATATTTGTTGCTGCACTCTGGTATGCATTAAGGATGTAAGAGAACTATGTTACAGGAAAAAGGTCAGAATAAATGGTTTTGTAACCTTCAGTTCTAGATGGATCTTGTTGTTAAATGCATACAAAATAATTACTGTCTAGTTTTTCAAGAAAGTCAATGGAATAAATGTGATGTACCCTGCATGAGGACCGAGTCAGACTAGAAAAATAACAAAGGTACCAATAAAGTTGTACATATTTCAAAAAAAGAAAGAAAGAAACACAATCAAAGTTCAGAAGTATACAAGTCACAATCAAACAAGTGGCTGTAAATGATGGTTACATCTGTGTGTTGGCAAGATAGATGGGTGTGTAATATATGTATTTACGGGGGCACTGATGTTCTCAGCTGTCTCTGATTTTGCAGAATATCTCTGATTGTGCTTCATATTTTAGTCTGTTCCTTCTAGCACTTATGTTTTTTTTTCTAGCGAAACGATGAGAAGTACAATTACTAAATAATGACAAACATGCCTAATGCAAATACTGTTATTCATGCAAATTTCTCAGTATGTAAGAGCAATTTCAGTCAATGGTTTTACTGCTTTGTTATTTGTTATTTTTAACTTTATCCTTGCTGTTGGTAAATGCAAATAAGAAACCCTACTGCCATTTGATCAGGTTAAGTAGTCATTATTCTGGGTTTACAGAACTGGTATGCATTTGTGTAAAGCCAATTGGAATATTTTGTTATTATTATATTTTAGTTGGAGGTAATTCGGTCATATTGACTAATGTCGCCAAAAATGGGCATGGGTAGTTACCAGTGATAAGTGGATTGAGGACCTAGCCTACTCTGACACATGCCAGGGACCAGTGCTAATGGTGGGAGGGGTATATGTCCCTCTATTGGCCAGTGTGTGCCCGCCATAAAGCCCAGCAGCCCTGCGTCAATAAGCTAATGGCTGGCTGGTGTCTAGTTGCCCAGCATGGGTTACCTGGGATAGCTCTGTTGAGCGAAAGCTGGACGTAAAACCAACCAACCTGCCAAACATGAACTGAGAATTGCTACGCTTAATGTAGATTCACTGACAGGACACAGCTTGGAAGTGGATGACATGATAATACGGAGGAGGCTGGACATCCTATGTATCCAGGAGATGAGATGGAAGGGCCATGCAACAAAGCCTCTTGACTTGGGATCCAGAGTCTATTATTCAGGCGGAGGACAAGCTAGAAATGGTGTAGGAATTGTGGTGAGAAAGATGCTTCAGAAGGCAGTAAGGGATATCATCAGAATTAATGACAGACTCATGGCAGTCAGACGCCAGTGTAATGATAGGGCAGTATTCATAATCTCAGCCTATGCCCCACAGCAGGGTTGTGATAGTGAGGAAAAGAGTGCATTTAGACAGCAGCTGCAGGGCCTACTAGATAAAGCAGGACAACATGAATTAGTGTTGATAATGGGTGACTTGAATGCACATATCGGGACAGACAGAACAGGATACGAGGACTGCCTGGGTTGACATGGGTGGGGCAACAGGAATAAAGAAGGAGAAGCCATTCTAGACTTCTGTCTGTCAAATGGCTTGATAGTAGCCAACACATGGTTCAAAAAGAGAGACAGTCACAAGATCACATACAAGAGTAGTCAACATGCAACTCGGGTAGACTTCCTCATAGTAAGATAAAAGGCACTGGGGCAGAATCCATGATTGCAAAGTCATCCCCAGTGAAACAGTCAGCCCACAGCATAAACCACTAATTGCCACAATCAGCTGCAAGCAGTGGTTAGAAAATGCTCTAAGGTCAACAGAGACCAGGCTTAAGACCTGGACATTGACTGGAGAGAAAGTACAACAGTTCAAGGAATTACTCATGGCTCTAGCACCCCAAGAAGAGGAAGAAATAGGTGGAGTTGAAGAAGAACAGCACCACCTAAAATCAGCATGTGTTAGGACTACAGAAAAGATATATGGCCAAGCCAGGTATGGAAATAAGATACATAAGGAAAGCTGGTGGTGGAATGCAGAAGTCCAGGAAATCATCAAAAGAAAAAATGAGTGCAGGAAGAAGTGGGAGACAGAAAAGACTGACCAGGCTAGGAAGGACTACTGGTTGGCTAACAAAGAAGCTAAGAAAGAAGTTGCAATAGCAAAGAATAGGGCATCGGAGCCACTGTACCAACTACTGGAAAGTGACTTAGTAAGGGGCACAAAGAAACTATACCAGGTTGCAAGGCAAAGACAAAAAGATAAAGAAGATAGTCAGACACCCTTCATAAGGGATGCCAGCAACAACCTGCTCACCAGCCCAGAGGACATCAAAGGCAGATGGAAGGAGTATTTCTAGCAGCTTCTGAATGAAGAAACCCCCCACAGAAGCTGTACTGCCCCAGAAACAACCTACAATGAGAGAAGAAGAGGAGCCCACCCTAGAAGAAGTAAGAACAGCACTAAGGAAGATGAAGTCAGGGAAAGCAACAGGCTCAGATGAGGTCACAGCAGATATGATAAAGATGCTGGGTGAGATAAGGGAGAAATGGCTCCTGAGGGCACTAATAGCAGTGTGGAGAGAAAGGTGTATCCCTGATGACTGGAGAATAAGCATACTCGTGCCAGTGTACAAGAACAAAGGGGACATCCACAACTGTGGGCAGTACAGAGGCATGAAACTCCTATCACATTGCATGAAATTTCTGGAGAGGGTGACTGATAAATGGTACGCAGACTAGTAGAATGTAAGATGGAAGATGGGCAGTTTGGATTCAGATCAGGATGCAGCACAATTGACCCGATGTTTGCACTGAGACAGACAATTGAGAAGAAGCTAGAGATGAGAAGAGAGTCCAACTGGGCATTCCCTGACTTGGAGAAAGCATATGACAAGGTCCCAAGAAAGTGGATCTGGGCAGTACTGTGGTGGTTTAACATCCCAGAAACATTGGTAGAATTAGTGCAGGCTATGTACAAGGACCCAATGACTCAAGTACGAACAGTGTTCGGCCTCACAGAGGGGTTCCCAGTGGGTATGGGTGTACATTAGGGTTCAGCTCTGAGCCCACTGCTGTTCATACTGGTGATGGACTACATTAGCAAACAGGTTGGAGGGGAGGGATCAACAAATCTGCTGTATGCAGATGATGTGGCAGTGCAGACAGACTCTGAGGTAGAACTTCAGCAAAGGATAGGAGAATGGAATGCAAATCTGCATGGGATGAAACTAAGCACAGATAAGACAGTGGTAATGGCAGCAAACTGGGGAAATCAGAAGAAGCTAAGAATAGAGATAGAAGGGAAGATAGTGAACAGGTAAACAGCTTCAAGTATCTGGGAGGAGTAGTTGAGCAGAAGGGTAGATCCGAATGAAGAGGTCAATGCTAGAGTCAGAGGAGCTGCAGCCAACTGGCACTGACTACCCATCTATGACAGAAGAATGCCAAAAAAGCTGAAAAGTAAGGTGTACAAGACAGTAGTGCGACCAGTACTACTGTATGGTACAGGAACCTGGGCAGTAAAGGCAGAACAGTTGAAGAAGCTGGAGGTGATAGAAATGAAGTGCCTGAGAAAGGTGGTAGGATGCACACTATGGGACAGACAAAGAAATGAGGACATAAGAGCAGAAGCCAAAGTAGCTTCAATTGCAGAAAAGATCAAAGAGAACAGATTACGGTGGTTTGGGCACATGTGTAGAAAAACAAAGACAATCTGGTGAGGAAGATTTGGGAGAGATAAGAAGAAGGTAAGAGGAAGCGAGGACATACAGCAAAGAGGTGGACTGATTGTGTGAAAGAAGATCTGCGACAGTCAGGCATGAGTGTTGATGAAGGCTGGAGTGAGGCACTGAACTGAGAGAGTTGGCGACAGTTAACATGACACCCCGACCCCATGTAGAAAAAAATGGGGAAAAGGGGCCTGATGATGATGATGATGAGATATGATGTGTGTATAGTCAATAAAGTTGATGTAACTGATGAATCTGGGGATTGTCTGTGATGAAAATGAATATGTGTGGGGGAGGGATTGCAGTATATCCGGAAGTAGCAATTTGGTCATATTTTTTTTTTCACTTTTCATCACAAAAATCAGCACTGTACACAATAACAGACTGTCACTGGTGGTTTGAGAAAGATATGTTTGTCGATGTAACTCATCCCACAGTGTCACAGGGAATAGTGTTGCCTTCTCACAGTACTTGGTTCTCTGGCTGAGGTTTTGGCTGTGATTCTTTCTGTGTGTACCCCTGCCCATATGTAATGTTTATCCATGTGCCCTAGTCCCATGTAACCTTCAGATATATAATGTATACTTGTAGCTATTTGTACTTTTAGTTTCATCCTAACCTAAAACTAGAAGCACAGCCAGAAGGTAACTATATTTCTGAAGGATGACAAGGCAGGCACTGTTCCAAGATATACTTAATATATCCTTGCAAGCATCTGTCATCTTAGTTTAGTGGGGACAACTGTTTTATTAGCTTTGAATATTAAACTTTAAGCACAACTTAGTTTTCCTTGAAAAAAAAAACTTCGACTGTTTCTTTCCTTACTCATGACTGTTATTCAGGTCATCACTGGATCAAATGGTCGTAAATTAAAAAAAGCTCTAAGATGCACTGCATTTAGAAGTGTATATCTTCTCCAACTTAACTGATTTACTTCATCCACACTTATTACAGTGGAGTATTGTTAGGGCATGTTACAAAGAAAGAGGTAAAAACTAGTGTAAAATAAAGTGTATAAAAGCAAGAAAGAGATACTCAGATGGTGAGGGACCAGGTTGGGGGGAAGAAGAGAGATGCACTGGGGAAGTTTGGGAGTGACCATTGTACAGTGGGGTGGGGCATGGAGTTCTTTGCCTAGGGCTTCATTTCATTTAAGTGTGGTCTTGCTCATTGCAGTCTGATGTTTGAGGTGTATATAGTTGATAAAATGGCCATAAAGGGTAGGTACTGAAGCAGTCTATCTTAGACAAGTGAATCACTCCATCTGTTGTTTGATCACAAGTAATGTTCTAGGTCTTGTCATAACAGAGCTCCACCCTTCCAATTACTGTTGCTCATTCATTTTTTTCCTGCCATCCATCCTCATCCCTGCTTTGAAGTCACTAGTGAATGCTGCTTACTGATGTGAATTCTCAGGTTGTGAGCTCTTTGTTCTAATAGTCATCTGCCTACCTAGCTTCAAGGACTGCAAACTTGCCATTTTATTCTGATAAAGTTCAATTATATTTTTGAAACAGAAAATGACTAAAGGTAAAGTCTCATATCATATCTTATCATGCTAAAGATCACACTCAATGACCCACAAAACTCATAGCTCATGCTTAGACCTACTGAGAACACTTATCATATAACCCAATACCATATTCCTGGGTTACTATATTCGTGGGTTACTTTAATTACCGGTCTATAAACTAGAGATTCTACATGACCCCAGACTTGCAGGCCCAGAGATTCCTGGACTTTGAAAACACAAACACTCTGTACCATTTAATCTATACGCCTACTGGAGGAGCAAACATACTGGATCTGGTACTTACAAATATGAGAGAATGCTGCCCCTCCACCCCAGTGTAGCCTCCTCTCTGATAAGGTCAGACTATAAAGTTGTCTCATTCAAAATAAAAATCAGTGCTGTGACTCCAGCAAACCTTGTAACAGTTAGGAACTGCTCTAAGGCAAGCTACCTATTACAGTAAACTCTCAGTTAACTGGCACCCATGGGGATTGGTAGATGCCTGATAACTGTAGTTTCTGGTTGCTTGAGAATTACTATTAAAAATGGGCCTGACTAATACTGTACCCTATACTATTTGTTTGGTTTGACTTGTTCTTCAGTTGGGGAAAGAGGGATTTATTCCTATCTTCCTTTTTAAAACTCTAAAACTCAAAAAATGTAAGGTATTTTTTTGGGGGGGACAGAAAGTGCAATACATGAAAATTGTACTGTATTTCTTTGATTTTTTTTTCTGGTTGCTTGAGTTCTGGTTAATTAAGAGTTTAGAGCAATTACCTGAAAAAAGTTAAGCCTCTCCAAACACAGAGAACACATCTGCCTGTACAGAACTGAACACAGAAACCTTGGGCAATCATGTTACTAGATGCATAGAGACAACTTCGATACTAGAAACAAGTCCAAATCAAACTCAAAAAACAAACCACTATGGTGGAATCCAAGCGTATACAGATTGCACAATAAAAGGAAAAAAATAATAGCTATAGCTAAAATTAGTAATTGCAATGCCCAGCAGGATAAAACCTCTTTCATCAGGCTAAACAAACAACTTAGAGGACAAATTAATTTTACCAAAGCCAATTTTGAAGTAAAGCTAGACTCCCAGGCCATGGACAACCTCAAAAGTGGTACACAACAGTTCTCAGAACTGATTGCTACTACAGCCACTTACACAGAGCTGGAAGATATAGCAAATCTGTTGGCTGACAAGTTCAACCTAATTTTACTCCACAAGTAATATCGTCAAACAGAACCCCTTCAACTATCATTAGGGAGCAGGTCCTACATGTGCTTTCCCCGATAACATCTCAGGATGCCTCTTAAATAGCCTGAAGCATGACCTATCTTGACCTCTGGAGTCACTGCTTAACCACAGCCTCCAGAGAGGCTTTATGCCATATGAATAATGGACTGCAATGGTCACTGCTCTGCACAAGTGCAGTCCATCAACAGATCCTGGAAACTACAGACCTGTAAGTCTGACTAGTCTTATATGCAAAGCCAGGTAAAACAAAATTACAATGAATATGATTAATAATGACATAGGAGACCTTCAGACACTGGATCTAACGTAGTTTGGCTTTGTCAAAGAGAGATCCTGTCTATTCAGCCTGGTGGACTTCTTTGAAAAGGTCACCAAGACAATGGATGAAGGCAAAATGGTGGATGCTGTCTACCTTGACCTGGTTAAGCTATTTGATACAATACCCCACTTCGCCATTGTAAACCAGCTCATGAGATTAGGCATTAACCTCTATGTTATACACTGTATATCCAGCTGCCTCTTAGATAAGGCCCAGGACGTTAGGATAGGGGAGACAACCTCAGAAGCTGGTCACTAGAGGAGTTCCTCAGGGCTATGTGCTGATCTCGCTCCATTTAGGCATTTACTTCTCTGAAGTTAAAGACAATGTCTAAGGCCCCTTGATGATTGTAAACTAGAAGCAGTCATAAAATCCCACCAAGACACTAATATCCTACAGGAAGGACTAACACAGTCAAATGACTGGTGCCAAAGCCACAGCTTAAATCTCACTGCCATGAATTGCATAATAGTACCCTTTGGGAAGTTGGCCATACTAGGAAACTACCTCATAGATAATACACCGCTAAGAATGGATGCAGTCGCCAGGGATTTAGGGACGTATATGGATAGTAACGTGGCTTTCAAACATTATGTGTCTAAGGAAGTAAGAAAATCACTCTATGTTGTCCAACTTATAAGCAAGGACACAGCATCTAGGTCCAAGGAGGTCAGTGTTCCTCTGTATTTGGCCCTCATCAGACACATCATTGAGTACAATGCTCCCTTTTGTTTGTACCTGACCAGGCACATGCAGCAACTGGGATGTCCAACGAGGTTCTTCACAAAAAGAATACAAGATGTAAACAACATGACCTATGCAGATTGCCTCAAAGCCCTATCTCTATAGTCGGTTTCTTATAGACTGTTGACAGGCAATCTCTGCCTGGCATACAAGGTGCCCTTGGATCCTACTTTGATGGACGTTTTGCACATCCACAAAACCAATAGCATCAGACTTACTTGATCTAGGGACTCGATCCTTGATTGTGACAAAAAGGGACATGTTGGACGGACAGGTATATGGCTCTGAGAATTCTCCTCTTCTGGAACAGGCTTCCCACCCACGTGAAGCAGAGTTCTTCCCTAACCCTATTCAAGTGTAACTTAGACCAATGCATGGAAAATCAGAAATTAAGGTCAGGTCTAGCATCTATGTCTCTGATGGACAGAGGCAGTCTGTAAATCATATCCTAGCTTGCACATAGCCCTTAAATAACCTCTAAGGCTAAAAATGTAAGATTCATGGCTAGGCGTGTAAAGATCCCAGTGGTTGTTAGCCTAGTATACAACTATGAATCTATGAACCGATAAAGGGAGGGTATAATTCGATATATTTATCTTGCTTTTTCAGATTGTTGACAGCACTGGGCATCCATTTAATACAAGTCAGGCTACAGTATAAAATGTGTCACGTACTGGCACAGCAGTAGTCAGGTACTAGAAGTACATTAAAGACATGGAAAGTGTCTTTGTGTGTTCTCTCAGTACAGTGCAAACAAAGTTATAATCAATGACAGTGAGGATGAAATGGATTCTTTTTGATTGCTTGTCTTTTTGCTAGTATTTAATATATTTTCAGACATCTGCATTTAACAGTATTTTATTGCATGCTCCATGGTACATATGCAAGTCATAAATTATTTTGTAAAACAAGAGCTATACTTTATGTTTCTGGTGCTTTGCTTTATTTCATTTGGATGTCAAGAGGCACAGGTTGTGGATATTACAAAAAACAAATCAGTGGGGCCATCTTTGCTACCAAAATACAACTTTCATATAGTTTATTTGGTGCTAGAAAAGGTAAAATATTGCAGACTGTGATGAGAAGGATGTTCCCAAATCTATGATTCTTATCTCAGTTTGTTGCAAAAAGGAGTCAATAATTTCTATCCAGACAGTGATGCATGCCACTGATTTACATCCAAATCTGGGAGTGCAAAGGCAAGCATACCTGTTATTAATAGAGCTAATAACTGCAGTAATGCACATAATAAGTGTATCTATGTAGCACACAATTGCTTTTCATAGTTTTGGATATTTCTGTAAGGTTTTAAAACACACTTATGCCCCATGACCTTAATAGAAATATATTTAAAATGGGTTGCCCTGGATATTGTTGGTCCACTGCTTAAGTCCAATAAAGGCTGACAATTAGATGAGAACATGACAAAGACATTTTAGGTAATGGCACAATAACAGAGTGTTTCAATTGGCTGGGTACAATACCGCTAGTGAGTGACAGGTTAAACATCAATGCCAATAGTTTTGCAATAAGTGGGGATGCCATCCTTAGAAATGCTGGATGGGGCTTATTAAATTTAGCACAGAAGTTTTTATATTTTTTTATTTATTTCCATTTGTTTACTGGGAGAGTCTGACTGGGCTTAAATGACCCATTTTTCAGTGGAGGCCCGAGGAGAAAAACTCCACAATATATACAATACAAGTTCTAAGATACATTGATACACTCGTACAATATTTGAACAAAAGAGAGTTTATGTAAGTTACATACAAAAAGATAGTTAATGTAAGTTACATAATGTAGGTTACATAAAGGAAAAAAAATAAAGATAAACCAGATATCAGTACAAAAAAATTATAATATTAGTCAAAAGAAATTGATAAATAAGAAAAGTAGTAAATCGCACAGAAGAGGAGTAGATACTGATGCATTTGGGGCAGTAGGTTCAATGAAGGAAAAAAGAGGGGAAGGTATGGAACGTGAGGGGAGAAAGAACTATAAGAAGAGCATGATTAGTTTGGCTTACAGCAGGAACAAATCCATGTGTTATTTAAGTGTTCCCTAAGTAGTAATTTGAATTTGGATGAGTTGCTAGTGTTGAGTATGTTCTGTGGCATAATGTTCCAAGCTTTTGCTATTATGTTGGAATATAAGGAGTCACCATGAGTATTATTTGATTTAATAACTTTCAGAAGTAGTTTTTCAGAGGATTTTAGAATTCTACTGTTGGAGTAGGGTTGAGCTAGATGACTAATGGCTGGACAGTTACCTGGGTGATACAGTGTTTCGTGGGTTAATGCTAGCTGGTTAAAGGTTAGTAGGTTAGGTAGTTCCACTCAGTTTAGTTGGTGTAGAGTTTTGCAGTGATGAGAACCTGATGTGTGGTTGGAAGCAAACCTTGCTACTTTTTTATGACAGGATTCAAGTTTGTAAGTCACATTTTCTTAAGGTTGTGAAAACTGGTGAGCCATATAAGAATGTTGATAGTAGGTGTGTTCTGGAAATGGCTTTTCTGATGGAATCAATTAGAAAGGGCAAGATTCTATATAGCGAACCTAGCTTGACGTGGACCTTCTTAATGATTAGAGATAGATGTTTATCAAATTTGAGATCTTTGTCTATTGGTGACCCCACGCAGCTTAGTGTGATTTACTGGTTTGATGACAGCATTATTTGATGAATAGATGGTGAATGGGGGATTAGTTATTTTTTGCTACTAGAGAACAGCATTAGCTTTGTTTTGCTGGGGTTAAGAATAAGTTGGGAGTTAGAGAGGTATTTTTCAATGACCAGAAATTATTGTTTGTTTTTTTGCTGGAGAACTGAAACAGAGGGAGCACAGCATATGAGGGAGGAGTCATCAGCATATTAAACAATTGTTGCATGCTTAGTGGCTGTGCAGAGTTTATTTGTGAATATGGTGAAGGGAAGGGGAACGAGTATAGACCCATGAGGTATGCCCACGGACACAGGTAAGAGTGAAGAAAGTTCATTTTGCCTGTTGATGGTCAGTTAGGTAGCTGATGAACCAGGCAAGGGTAGATTGGGAGAGGTTAAAGGAGGTTAGCTCTTTGATACGTTTTTGATGTGAAACGGTGTCAAAGGCCTTGGATAAGTCAAGGAACATAGAAGAGGTGAGCAGACCGTTGTTTCTGTGTGGTTGACTATGTTTATGAAACTAACTAAGGCTGTTGTTATCCTGTGTTTAGGATGAAAGCCTTGTAAAGTTGTGGATAGGAGGTTGTTTTTAAGGAGATGGTCAAGTAGTTGTGTGAACACATTTGTTTAATATTTTTAGCTATGGGTGAGATGATGGCTATAGGCCTGTAATTAGAAAAATCATTAGAGGTGCCACCTCTGTGCAGGGGGATTATGTAAGATACTTTCCAAAGTTTTGGCAAATGTTGTTCAGTGATGGTCTAGTTAATTAGGAGCACATTTGAAGTATTTGTTTGGCAGCTGGTCAGCAGCAAGGGATAAAGGTTTGAGTTCAGCTAGGAGTTTTTTTATGTTATGAGTATGTATAGGACTAAAGTAGAAGGAATCAGGGTTTGTTTCCAATTCTGCAGGGATTGATAGATGAGAATTGGTATCATTTTTTACTAGAGACAGTACTGAGTTAATGAAGTGTTTGTTAAACTGAGTAGCAATATTGTCAGTGGACTTAATTTTGGATGGGCTTAGAGTAGTGGAATGTCTGGGTTTAAGCAATTGGTTGATGGCTCCCCAGAATTTTTTAGGGTTGTTTTGTTGCCTTAGCTGGATTGTTGTATAGTGTTTTTTTATCACGCTTAAATTATTTTTTTGCTAGGTTACAAATCTGGTGGTAGCTTTGAAGGGTTGCTTGTTTTTTGTTGATCTGGTGATGGTACAATGCTATGTCTCTCTGTTTAAGAAGTGTTTTAGTGTCAGCAGGAAGCCAAGAGATGAGTCTAGCTTTTACGTGCATCCTCGTAAGGGGGCCATGCTATTTAGTACGGTGAGGAATTTATCACGGAAATACTGAACTGCTAGGTCTAGGTGGAGGTGTTTTAGGGGCGACCAGTTGACTTGTTGAAGAAGTGTAATAAAGTTTCCAGGAGAAAAGTTAAAAATTACATCTATGGTGCCTTTGACAGAAATTTTGTTGAAATAAAATGTAGGGCCAATGTCTGTTAGGGGTTATTTTTGGGTAGGGGCTTCACTAGCATCTAGCTGAAGACTGTTTTTGGGAAAATGAGTTTGATTTATAATGTATCTAAGTTTGTAAACTGGAAGTTGCTGTATTTGTGGCAAAAGCAGGTTTCATGGTGGCACCAGAAGTGACATAATCTGTGACGTAATTTGATAGATCTTTGTTTTCCAGGATTGTTTGGGGAAAGATTTTATAACCATATGTCTGCTCCTGAGGTATGTAGATTTACCTGAATTAGTTGTATTCTGCATGTTTTCATTTTTCCGGACGTGCCTGCTGCAGCTGATCATTAGCGTAGGCCCTTTTCCAGTGTTTCCAGGCATGACGTTTCTTACACCATCCATAAAGCTTTAATACCAGAGGTAAATTTCTCCACTTAACCATCTACAAGTCAATGGGGAAACAACAGCTTGCTTTGTTGTTGGCTGTCTGATAAAGTTGGATAGTGCTATGTTGGGATTTGTTTGCCTCAAAAGGGGTGCTTGGTCAATGGCTCCAAGAAGGGCATGTGGGCTTGAATTGTTACCATCTGAGACTGGCCTGTCAATAAGCACCTGACTGATTTTTCAAGTATTGTGAGTGAACATAATGAAATTGTTTAGCTCTGGTTGCTGAGGCTTGGGTAGAATGAATACTTTTTGGCATGTGCTAAATTAGTTCACTACTGAGTGTAAAGTGACTTGAATGAAAATCAGAACATCCAAATCACAGGTCATGGTTCTTGCCCAAAAGGCAGTGAATTGGTCTTTGCAGAGGAGGGAACAGCATTTGTCCTAAGTGGAGGAGTTTAAGTGTTTAGGGTCTTGTCCTTCAGTGAGCAGATGGGACAAGAAAAGAAGTGTGATCAGCAGGTTGGTACAGGAGCACCAGTACTGCAGGCATGGGATTATGGGATTGGGCTATGTGGGGAGACCTGAGTCACAGGATGAAGTTTCACATGAGTACTCAGTCTTGCATCCATCCTCAACTATGGTCAGGTGCTCTGGGTAGCTAGAAAAGATGAGCTTGCAGAAAGAAACAGTGGAAATTAGGTTCTTTCACAGGGTTGTTGAGCTTAGTCTTTGTTGTACAGTGAGAAGAATAGAAATCTGTAAACATTTCACAATAAAGGCACTGCTCCTCATGGTTGAGATGCCAACTGAGGTGGTTTGGACATCAAGAGAGAATGCCCCCGGTCTCTTTTTTTAGGTGTACACACCTTGGCTTACAGGAAGGATGCCTTGAGGCAGACCCAGGGCATGTTGGAGAGAGATTACATATTTTAACTTACCTATGACACATGGGAATTCAAAACTAAGGAGTTTTGTAGATGACAGTGGGGTCTGGTCTGCTTCACTTGGCTTCCCTACACATGCTCGAGGAGAAACTGCTCGAGTGTCAGTAGCCTGCAGAAGAAAAAGACAAATGACATTAACGCTGAACACCATTTCCCATTGAAAATCATTGCTGCTGAGATTTCTAATTGTGCTCTGTCAGTGGTTCACTTTTTTAGGGAGGGTTCTCCCTTCTTTGAGATGGTGTGACCATGGAGTTGGTGTGTGTGTGTGTGTATATATATATATATATATATATATATATATATATATATATATATATATATATATATATGTGTGTGTGTGTGTTGTATTCGGGTGTGGGGGGGGCTTGCCCCTCACATCAGGGGGTGCAGAGGGGTTGTCCTTAAAAAAAAAAAGAAAAACTAAGTTTTCGCCTTTTTGATTTTTGGGCATTGTTTTGTTCTTTTGGAACATCGACTTTCAGGAAGCCAGCATTTCATAGTAGAATCACCCCACTCAGATGGCAACACCATGACCTTTAACAAGGCTAGATATTTCGATAATGTAAATAAATATATGCATGCTCATTGCTCCTCACTGATTTGGTGCACTGGTACCTTTAGCATCTTTTTTGAACTACAACAAGAACATATAAATGTGACCTTGTTTATTGCTATATTTGAAGTGCAACACTTCAGGAGTGAATTACCACCATTTCTCAACTTCAGAGTAGGAAGTGAACCTAAAAACATCTGCTCTTCAGGTATTAAAGTTGGTCATGCAGCCTACTAAGACAGTTAGAACAATAAAACCTGCAAATGGATGTGGGGATATTATTTGTTTGTTTGTGTCTTTCGGCTTTTCCCGGTTAGGGGTCGCCACAGGTCTGCTAATGATTGGCAATAGATTTTTACGTGCCGAGTTGCCAGCTCTGATGCACAACCTTCAACGAAGGTATGCCCATTCACGCATGTCTCCACACAGAAGATGCTCCAGCTGAGAATTGAACAGGACAATGTCTTACTGTGAGGTGACAACGCTACCGCAGCGCCACCTGATAAATAGTTTTACATACCTCTCAACTGTACAGATTTTCACAGAACATCCAGATTTATGCCTCATATTTTTGGTCTGTTCCTCATAAAATTTGTTCTTTTCTGGATTTTTGTGGCAAATCATTGAGGACTGACTTTACTAAATGACAGTCATTTGAGTTTCAGACTTCATATCCTTCAGAAAAATGCACGGTAACACAAGTCCTTTTAGTCTAGCAACTTTTTTAAGTTTATAAGAGCAATATTTAAAATGTGTCCCTATTTTGGGGGCTTTGGCTTCCATTATTTTTGGCTTTGTTCAGATTTTTTTGTGCTAAGAGGTTGAGAGATATGGCATGGAAGTCCCATCCTAATAAGAAAGTGAAGTTCTGAAAGCCAATGCATTGCCTTAAGCTTGACAAAGTTACTTTCTAGGCAAAACTGAAAAGGTAAATTAGCGTGTTAGTGAACAGGGACTACTGATGGTAACAAAACAGACAACTTACCTTATGACACAGGCCTAAAAAGTTCAGTCTTCAGAGTTGCAAAGGTTTCCTTTTTCAAGCAGAGTAATACAAGCACAAACCATTTTTTAACTTTGTATAACTCTTGAGTTTTAGAAGCTTCCAAAGTGCATTACTGGTGAAAAATGTATAGTGCATTGTGATATAGTTAAAATAATGTTAAAGACTTTGGGTGTAACAGTTTTCTCTCCATTGATATGTATTTTTTCATAATAGTTTTACTGAAGGCAAACTTTGAAATGCACCGATTTTCAGTAATAGTTCTGGTTTATTTAGCTAGTTCAAATCTAAATACTCATTCCAACAGTGTGAAGACGTATAAGGGAAATATAAACTAGACAACATTATATCACTGCATAATTTATCATCTTGACAGAAGCTTAACTTGCAAAGAGGTCAGTGTTAGCTGCTTACAGATCAACATCAGAATTTAAAGTAAGCACTTGGAAAATCAGTCATGTAGGGAAGAGGGTGCAACAGCTCTTTAATTAATCTCTTTACAAAGCTAGCATTGACAGAACCCAGGATCAGAATTAGCACCTCTCATAACCATGCTCTGTTTCTCTGCTTTGGAGAAGGTTATTATGAAAGTGTGTGCCAAAGCTATTTCAGTGAACCCTAGGTGCTGAAGCTTATTAATTAGTGTCATGTGATGAACACTGCCAAAAGGCTTTATTAAAGTAAACCAGAATGGCTTCATACAGCATTATTTGATGACAGAGAGGAATGTGTCTCTGAATTCTGACTGCATTTAAGCACAGCCTTGGTCCAAATTGAGATTGCCAGCTATGTTGTAGTTTTGTCATAAGAAGTCAAGTACTAAGCCTGAGCTGTAGCCTGAACTACAGATATAAACCCGGAGAGAAAAAATACCCAGTTATGTTGAAAATGTATTCATTTTATACACTTTCTGCTCACTAGAAAAATACACTATGGGGAAGATATTTATTTAGATTTTACTAAATGTTACACCGCGTCTTCTAAGGTCATGGGCAAAGTTCGTTCTCAACCTCTCTCCCATCACCAGACAGCACCACACTCTAGCATTTACAGTGTTACTATTCTCTGAAGGCTTTATAGAATTTCTTATCTGTATGGGGGAGTGCCTATAATAGAACTATATTGCTTTTCACCACTTTTTCATTACAACATTATTGCCCTTCAATCAAACTGTTTTAATTAAGTACCTACAAAAATCACTCTAAAATCCAAGCAGAATGTATGAAAGATTGAAACATTAAAATTATGGACCACCATAGAAAATAAACTGTATAAAGGTAAACTAGTTCTTTCCCCATACCCACAAAAAAAATACAACAAAACAAAACAAAAAAGTTTTAGAGGCCTTTAACCTTTTCAATGGTTCATGCTTGTCAGTTTATAACCTTATAGGCAATGCTTTAAAATAAGCAACTCACTAGCAATTCCTAGCAACACATTAGTAAATCAGGCTCTTGAAATCTTGTTCATGTCCTCATTAGCAAATGGGAAGCCCAACTATTAGGATAAGCAAGCGTTTGCAAGTAGACAGCTTGACAAACCCATGTCAGGAGGGTCGTTCATCTTGTTTCCTGTAAGGTCAGCCTTGTAAATGAGAGCTGGGCCAAACGTAAACTATTAAATGCAACCCTTTTCCTACTGTCTGTGTTCTAAGGCTGCTGGCTTTTTGAGACTGAGGCTTTGCATCTTTTTTTAACAACAACCATCTATTTTTCAGCAGCATCCCATATTTTTCTTGCATGAGGATTACCAAAACTGAAAAAAAATAATGATATTGAAAGCATTATTTTTAACTTCACACTTATTTCTCGTTAACACATACAACTAATCACTACAGTATTACTTTGGCTAACATTGTTTTAAACTGTCATCCCTAGTGTTCCATCCTCCTCACACAGAAAATTATCTCTTTCGGAGATGTAGTTAATTCTGACCTTAAGTAAAAATATAATGCTTACATATAATTAAATTACCTGTAGAAAAGACCAATTATATCATGCAGCAATAGTCAAACACCTAACAGGATAGTATACTTTACAAATCTAATACTGTGCCTATTTTAAGCACTTAGCTAAGTAAGACTTACTGATAAATTCCTTTGTAGATGATTGCAATAAAGATGAATATCAAAGTCCAGACTTGTACTGCTTTTTGGAATTTGGAGTATTTTGAAGAATTCAGGCAAACAACCCTCTACACTCCATTCTAAAACCAAATGGCAATGTTTACATGCAAATTCTGATCAGCATATTTTGAACAGCAAATATTGGATGTAGATCTCCCCCTTTTACCTTGGTATGCATATTCAACAACAGCTGGCATACACCATCAGTTTTGACACACAATACTAACATTGTATTTAAAATTACAGACTAGTTCTAGCACATACAAGTGGATATAAACAGAAATAGGTTTATTATCACACAGACTATGTTTAGCATGTATGTCCAAACACTTTAAGAACAATGGCAATGTGCATACTAAGGACTTGTACACTGTTCTGTTACTGGTGGGCTATTACAGGTACTCACCCTCACAAGTGTCTCTGGAAAACATGTATATTCCCAGACTTGATGCTCCTTGTAGCAGTAACAAAATACCAAACTTTCAACTCTGGAAAGTATTCTTAAGATCTCTCTGAGGACACCCCACTGACCTGTGATTCTCTTTCGTGACCTGCTCAGACTCTTTGTCTTAGATTTAGTGGTTAATGTATAGTTCAGAACTTGTTGCCTTTCATTGCCCAGAAGGCATTCAGTTTCCCATGAACTCCCTCAACATTTGTGGCACCTACTTTGCAGTTCCCAAAAAATGTTGTGGAGCTAGAATGATATATTCCAGGGGCCCTCTGCAGAACTCTTTGTATTTGATGGACAGAAATACTAGTACAGCTAACTATTCCTTAATACTCCCTGTAAATAAATGCCTACATGCAGAAATATATAAATGCACTTAATACTGGTTAGCACGTCAGTGTTCCATGTACAAGACTCATAAAACTATAACTCAAAATAATTATCATTAAATAATTCCCATCTTTTTCCTGAAGTAAATTTCTGGGAAGCATACTGGTAATTTAAAAGATGTCCTTAGTATTTAATATACTGTCTTCTTGGTCAAATTTTGGAACTATTTGAACAAATCTCAGGCTCTTTAATAATGGGGGTACAATTTAAGTGTAATTAGAATACTGGATATATTGTGTGTTTAACATACTTATCACACCACCTAATCTACATAGCATCTGAACTGCCTTACGTAACTTAAATTTAATATAGTTATATTTTAACTCTAATTATTTGTTTATATTATTCCTAAATATGTAGATGACTTAAGACACTTAGGCTGGTTTCCTCCTCCACTTGATATCCCCCTCAGAGTTGGTGCCTGAAAGATTGTTTTTGTTTTTAAATTGTCATGAATAGTTATGTCTTAGATATAGCTGCTTAAAAAAATCTATAAAAGGATTTGGGGTATATTCTTCATTGTGGACACTGTATAGATGAATCTGCTAGGCATACTTCAGTAGGCAGACAACCTTGCCTTACAAATGATTCTGACCTATGGGCTGCTGGCTCAAGGAAGATCAATCTCTCCTAAACTTCATTTGATGTTTAGAATTATAGTCATTATAATCTCCAAGTGCTTTTTATGTTCTTGTTCCCTTGCAACTTTGTTGTCCTTATTAAACATAAGAACAGTGCATTTTATCACAAAATACCCATCAGACACCAAGATCTTATAGGTTCATAGGTTCATAGGTTGGTACTAGGCTACTGGCCCTAGGGCCTATACAAGCCTAACCATAACAATTCCCTGGATATTTCTTCCCACAATATTTACTTCCCTGGGCCCCTGTCTAGCAGGGCGACTGACATGATCCCTGGGGTGAATTTCCTATCTCCCATCCAGTCATCAAGGTTCTTTTTGAAGAGGGCCAAGGAGGTGCTCTGCTTGTCATGTATGGGCAGTCTATTCCACAGTATGGGGAGTCTCTGGGTCAGGAATCTATCCCTCCAGCATGTTCTGTTCATTGTGATGACAAGGTTTAGATCCCTGGAGCATGTGGCTCTGAGGGATTGGGATTTCTTTAAGTGGAGCATGTCTAACAGCTCAGGGTTTGACATGGCCTTGTATGTTAAGCAGAGATTGCCTCTGAGTAGACGATATGCCACAGAGAATAGCTGGAGTTTTTTTAGATGGTCAGCATAGGACATCTGCTTTAGGCCTGTTATTCTTTTAGTGAGGTATTTCTATGGCCTTTTCAGCTGTTGCAGATGTCTTCTGCGTTACATACCAAATGAGGCATTGTACTCTATAATGGGTCTAATGAGGGATGAGTAAAGAGGGACAATGACCTCCTTTTTTCTGGATGAAAAGCCTTTATTGATGAGGTGTGCCACATAGAAGGATTTCCTGACTGTTGTGGCAATGTGGTTATCGAAAGTGAGACCACTGTCCACCTGTGTCCCTAAGTCTCTCATCACACTTTTGGTGTTTAGTGTACTGCCACCTATGTGGTAATTCATGGGTACATGTTTTTTTTCCAAAGGGGATAACTATACATTTCTTGGCATTAAGCTTGAGCCCATGGCTCTGGCACCAAGTATCTGTTTCGGTAAGACCCTTTTGTAGAATGTCCACATCATTTGGGAATTCAATAATGGCTCCCAGTTTGCAGTCATCTGTGAACATTTTTAGCCAGAGTCCCTTGGCCTGTACTTCAGAGAAGTAGATGCCAAACAAGAGCGGTCCCAGGACTGAACCCTGAGGTACTCTACTTGTCATTTGTCTGGAGATGGATTTGGAGTCAGCTACTTTTACAGTCTGGGTTCTGTCAATAAGCCAGTTGGCAACCCATCGAATGACATAGGGATTTATGCCCAGCTTAGTAAGTTTATCTATGATTCCAGAGTGGGGGATGGTGCTGAAGGCCTTGGCGAGATCCAGATAGGCTGTGTGGACCACCTTACCCTCATCCACAGCTCTGGAGACTGATTCGAAGAAATCAATCAGGTTCAGGAGACATGATCGGCCCTTCACGAACCCAAACTGGGTGGGGTCCAGTGTTTGAAGGTTGCCAGTATCTTTGTTTATAAGTTCCATGATAATGTGCTCCATGCCCTTGCAGATCAGGTTCGTCAGACTGATGGGACGGTAGTTCCTGGAATCCAAGGTGGATCCCCCCTTCTGCAGTGGGATAACTGTAGCTGTGTGCCATTCAGTGGGCATGAAGCTTGAGGTGAGGCTATGATTAAACATGACACTTAGGTGAGGTGCCAGTTAATTTTGTAGTTCATGTAATACACAGCCCGGGATGTCATCTGGTCCCATGGATGCTGTATTCTTAGCTTTGGAGAGTACAATTTCTACCTGTGTGACCGTGATTACTGGAATTTGGCAATTTTTGGTATTGAGATGGGCCCTTTAGGGGGTGAGAGGGGGGTGAAGTTGGCACTAAATCGATCTGCCAAATATTGGCAATATCCTTGGCATCAGTATATTTAATGCCATTCTGTTGTAGCTCAGAGCAGATTTTAGCATTGCCATTTAGATTCTTGACATAACTACAGAATGCCTTGTGGCTGTCTTTGGAATCTTTGGCAATTTTATTTTCATAACTAGCTTTATAGGATTTTATGAGGGATCTCAGCTTCTTATTGAGGCTGATAAGGGAGTTTTTTGCATCCTGGGATTTTCCTGTTTTCTGCAACAGTTTCTTCCTTCTTTTGTATAGTTTCTTTATGGCAGGGGGACCACCAGATTGGCTTCCTTTTTTTGGAGGAGACCATCTTGTAAAGAATTTATTAACAGAAGTATTTATTCACATGCAAAATGAAGTCTTCATTACTTTGTAGATGCATAAACATGTACTGAGACATTGTTTCATTAATAATTTTCTGTCATTTGGTTGCAAAATCATCTCTGGCTGCTATATTAGTGTTTTTGTTACTATGATTGGTTAAGTCCCGGACATGGCTGCTTGAACATTCTCTACAAAAAATGGGTTTATATACTTCACTGTGGACACCCTACAAATGAATCTGTTGGGCCAGTAGTCTCCACTAGTTTGTAGAAGCAGATGTATGTGTTGAGAACTTGCTTCATCATTAATTTTCAGCAATTTGCTTAAGAAATCATCTCTGGCTGCAATATCAGTCTTTTTGCATACATAAACCTCTCATAACTCCATTTCCTTTCATCTTTTGTGATATAAAAGATTTCTCACTGCAGCCTCTTATAAACCTTTTCTCAAGTTTTTTGAAATAAAAGATGACGATCATCAGATTTCAGGGTTCCACAATGCGACAATTCAAAATACAGATGGAGGAACCAACAATGACATTTGGAATTGCACTGACTGGAACAGTTTAACCAGTAATCCAGGAATGGGAACAGACCTTAGACATCATGCCAGTTGGCCACAAATTATTTTCTGCAGGGGATGAGCCTGTTGATCCCAGTATACTAAGTACTTTTCTTGACCATGTTGATATTATTAAAAATGTTCATTATCTTCCCATGCCCTTTTAGGAAATGAAAAAAATCTACTGAATAAAAGATTGGAATTCATTCAAAAAAAGGACCTCCCTGTTGCTTACCATTTTTTCTTTACAATTGTTTACTAGAAAAATAGAGTTGTCATGTTTATTCAGCAGTGTATGTTGGCAATGAACAGTCTGTTTAAAAATATATCAGTTTCACATCAACCTCTTCGCTATCATTTCAGTCTTAGATCAACACGTGAATCAAATTGCAGGGTGCATTAGCTGCAACTGTTTGTCACAAACATTTAAATGAGTTCAAAGAAGATAGGAAAGCATCTCAGTGTTTAGCAAACAATACACGTTTGAGGATTTTGAAGGCAGATGGGGATCAGGCTTGTCCTGATGGATAGTAAAGGCAATGAACGTGCAATGTGTCGTTTATTAAGCAGTGACAGTGCATATTAAGAAATGGATTGGAGTGTTGTTATTAATGACTATGCAGAGAGCACTTCTTTTATAGAATAGTTAATGGACAGTGCAAAGATCTCCAAGGAGTTTGATGAATTTTAAATGTTTCCCATCCACATATTTTAATTTTGTTGAGTATGCCAAATTGGTCAATCCTCTTTTCATCCCATAACTGCAGCCAGGGTTTTGAAGATTGAATAGTTTCCAATTTTATATTGAACATAAGTTGAAAATGGTTGCTAGAAATATTAAGCCATTTATTTTAGAGTATGAGGATTTGATATTAAAGTCATTAAAAGTATTTTTGGAAAGCAGTTACGTTACTCTTGTTGGAGAATGTGACACATTGGAACACTTTCATTCCCCAGTTATTGGTTGTACCTTACAGAGCGTTCCGACTACACAGACGAAGAGATTAATGTATTGTATGATTGCCTATCTTTTGCATTTAAGGACAATTGTTTCAAGTAGATTAAATGCATTGCTGGGGTGGGGGACATCATTGTCCCAACCACGCCAGTTTAATAATGACACAGTTGAAAAATGTATATGTATATGTATACATATATGTATATGTTCAATATGTTACAATTTATTTTTGTTTTATTATTTGATTTTTGTTTGGAGTGGGGATTGCATTAATGATTTGATCTATTTTATAATTATTTTGAAATTGTCAACTGATTAAAGTCGAATGTTAATCAGGACATAGATGACTGCATTAAGAAAAATGTTATCAGAAGTCAGATGGTTAAGACAGATTAACAGTGAATGTTTTTTTTTTTTTACGGAAATATTTCAGCAAACAAAAAACTTGCTAAGAAAATACCATTTAAAATTTTTATAGAAATGTAAACAGAACATCATTGAAGAATGGCAGTTATTTTATCAGCCCTTGGTTTTGAGGGAACTGTAGATAGTAAGCCACAGGGTTTAGATAATAAATCTGACAGAGGGCTGAGATATATTTGTTAACATATATTTTTAATAGCCAGTATGTGAAACACTGTTGGTAGCAGTCTCTAGTTTGCTAATATAAAAAATGTTACTATCAAAGATGTTCAAGAGAATTCAGGGAAGAACATAACTGTCACTTGTAACAACACTGTTAGGGAGAGATTCTCACATAATAAGTACAAACAATAGACGGATTGCTAGTGGTACTTTTTAAACACAAAGATGTTATCATGCACCTGGTTATTTTAACTCCAAACCAAAATATCTAGTCTTTACTGCTTGTTATGTAATTTTTGAATCCTTGTATGTAGGAAAGACAAAGCACGGTTTATAAAATAGAATTCACACATATAATAATGCCATTAATGTCAACAAGGAAAATCATAGGATAATAGGAAGTTACTAGGCTGTTAGCCCTGAGGCCCTTACAAGCCTTGCCAAGAATTTAGCCCATGTTCCAACAAGTCAGCGCCCTCTGCCACTGTCCAGCAGTGATGCAGCTGGAATCCCAGGGATATATTTTCTGTTCCCCATCCAGTTATCTTGGTTGTGCTTAAAAATTGTTAATGAGGTACTCTGTTTTACGTGGACAGGAAGTCGATTCCACAATAGGGGAGTCTCTGGGACACAAACCTGCCCTGTCAACAAGTCCTATTGATGTCACAGACCAGGTTGAGGTTGTGGGTGCGGGTTACTCGAGTGGAGCTTGACTTGCAGATATGCAGCAGTCCCATCAGGGCAGGGTCTGAGATTGCTTTGTATGCCAGACAGAGGTCACCTCTGAGGGGTCTGTAGGAGATTGAGTAGAGGGATAGGGCTTTTAGACTATATGTGTAGGGTAGATGTTTGAGGCCCTGGAGTCTCCAGGTGAGGAACTTTTGTAGTCTCTCCAGCTGCTGCATGAGCTTTGTGAGGTACATGCCAAAAGAGGGATTGTACTCAATAATGAGTCTTATAAGGGAAGAATACAGGGATGTTATGACCACCATGTCCCTGGATGAGATACCCTTACTAATGAGGTGGGCCATGTAGAAAGCTTTCCGTACAATGGAGGCAATATGGTGGTCAAAAGTCAGCTTGCCATCAACCTGGGTGCCCAAGTCCCTCATGACTGATTGCTTGCTTCTTACCTTATTATCAATGTGATAATTTGTGGGGATGTCACTCTCCCCAAAAGGGATGATGATGCAATTTTTGGCATTCAGTTTGAGGCCATGTTTCTGGCACTAGTCATCTGTTTGGGTGAGACCCTCTTGGAGGATGTCCATATCACTAGGAAAATTGATGACAGCACCCAGCTTGCGGTCTTCTGCAAACTTGGTCAGCCATAGCACACTAATTTGGCCTGCACCTCTGAGAAGTATATCCCAAACAGCAGAGGCCCAAAGACCTATTTTGACTAGGTGGGTTCTATCAGTGAGCCAGTTTGCTACCCATCTGGTAACATATGGATTGATGCCTAGTTGATAGAGTTTATTTATTACACCTGAGTGGGGAATAGTATCGAAGGCCTTGGCCAGGTCAAGGTAGGCAGTGTGCACTGTCTTCCCTTCATCTGTAGCCTTGGTGACTGTCTCAAAGAAGTTGACCAGATTTAACAGGCATGACTTCCCCTTGACAAAACCAACTGTGTGGGTCAAGTGTCTGCAGGTTGCCAATGTCCCTGTTAATGAGGTCCATGATAATCTTCTCCATGCCCTTGCAGATCAGGCTAGTTAGGCTGATGGGTCTATAATTTCCTGGATCGGTGGACGCTCCACCTTTGTGCAAAGGGATGACAGTAGTTGTCCTCCACTCAACTGGTACGAAGGCAGTACTCAAGCTTTGGTTAAATAGGGTGCCTGATGGTGCTGCAAGTTCCTGCCTGACTTCATGTAGGATGCAGCCTGGGATGTTATCGGGTCCCATGGAGGCTGTATTGTTTGCCTTTGAGAGGGCAGTGATGACTTGCTCCATAGAGATAAGGGGAGGTGGGCAGGTACTGGAGTTGTCCTGTTTAACTGATGGGGGGACAGGTGAGTGAAGTTTTTACTGAACCCATCTGCCAGCAGTTGGCTATATCTACAGCATTTGTGTATGTGGTGTCCTTGACCACTAGTTCTGAGCAGATCCGGGTGCTTCCCTTGAGATTGCGGACATATGTGAAGAAAGCCTTATGATTGTCTTTAGTAGATGTGGTCAGTTTGGACTCGAAGTTTGTTTTGGAGTGCTCTTATTTGCTTGTTCAGGTTAAGGAGAGATTGCTTCCAATTAATCACCTGCTTCTTTGTCCTGGACAGCATTTTTTTTCCTTTTATTAGAGTTTATTCATTGTAGATGTCCACCAGACAAGTTTACTCTTCTTTGAGGAGGATGATTTCATCCTTTCGGGTATTCCTGATTCCCTGTAGCTATATAAATGCTCATATAGTACTTTGGTATAGGTTTGGACATATGTGCCAGTTCCTATAGAGTAGGAGGGGGCTGTGAAGCTGTTTATACCTTCTCTCAGGAAGTTGTAATCAGCTTTGGAGAAGGTTTTTATTTGACTGTAGCTGGGGGGGGTGTTCGGTGGAGACGTGACTTTGAAAGTCACTGCTTTGTGGTTGGATCTTACCTGGTATGATGACACTGTAGGGATGCTGCAGTGGTTACTCATGTTGGTTAATACCAAGTCCAAGATATTTTCACCTCTTGTGGGGGTGTCAACCAACTGGTCCAAGGCATCTGCATTGACGAAATCAAGGAATTTCTGGGTATTTGTGTTTTTGTATGAGTATTTCTTCCAATCCATGGTTGGATAGTTAAAGTCACCCAGGATCAGGGTAAAGGGTTGACTCTTGATAGATTCAAAGAGACCCAGATAGTTGGAGTGGGCCTCTTGAGTCAGAGTTGGTGGCCTATAGCTAGCTATGATTTGAATAGGGGTCTTGTCAATTGTTAACTGCACCTGGAGTGTTTCCTGTTTATTGTACTGTTTGACCAGCCTAGAGGTGTCTATGTCTTTTATATATATTGCAACTCTACCTCCTTTTGTTTTGCTGCCCGCAGTTTGGGGTCTGAATGAATGATAGTATGAGTAAGCTGGTATGGCTGGGGTGCTCTCTGCAGCTTTGAACCAGGTTTCTGTGACTGCACAAATGTCAGCTTCTTCCAGGGTTCAGAATGTTTGTAATGAGTGCAGTTTCATGTTTAGACTCCTAGTGTTTAGCAGCATGACCTTTAATTTACATTTTGATGAAATGTTCATGTTGGTAGTTTTGACCTGATAGCATTGCCTACAAAAGGCACTATGGGGAGGCAAGAGCCTTTGTCAAGAGTCTGAACTCCAAGAGAAACAGATGCAGGCCACCTCTGGCAAAGCATCATGGTTTGTCAATCATATCTTCCCAGGCTGTCAGGTACTGGATCCCCTTGGAATGATACCAGGAACTAAGCCAATTGTTAAAGTCAATCATTTTCTTTATTTGTTTACAAGTATACAAACTCATTCTACTGTTAAACAATAATTATTCTATTTTATTAGTCAAAGGTGATATAAGGAAGAGAACATTGTCAATGACATACTTAACTTTAAAGGATATCATTCAGAAATTCTTCATAATATTTTACCTCTGCAGGATCATATTCATTTTAAAGCTGCTTTGAAAAGTAGCCATTTAAAGCATCATTTTACTAATCTTCAGTTTGTTTGCTTGTAGGCAATATCTTTTACTGTCACACAATTTTAGATCACATGTTGTGTTAATTACACTGTTTAAATATTCCCCCAGATTCTCTATAGCTTGCACGGCGTGCAAGATTGATGCAGGAGCTCAAGCAGGCAATATGTCTGCCGTGCGATCCAGGAACAGTCTGCAGGGGCGTGCACGAGCAATCCTGCACTAATCCTGCACGGACTAAGCCCTTGTATGCAAATCACCCTATTTGCAGGAGAAATCTATGCAAATTAGGTGATTTTGCAATCCAGGAAGCTTGCAACTGTCTGTGCAGGACTAGTGCTATCTGCAGAAATGTACTCGGTTAGTAGCCGAGTACATTTCTGCAAAATCCACAAATGGAGCTGTGGCAGCTCCAAATAAAGGCTGCATATCATGTAGTAAGCATGCCAATGGCCAAGTATAAGGCCATTGGCATTGCAAACAGTAAAAAAAAAACATAAGAATCAACTTCTATTTTTTTTAGCCGATCTCGGCTGTTTAAGCATAGGGCATGGGATGGGGGGAAATAACAAAAAGAACCTAAATTAAACAATCTAACTAAAATCAGTATTCTTCCATGCAAGCCAATGGCAGGCAGAAGACAACATGGCCAGTGAGTAGTGGTTGTTAAGGGGGGAGGCTCAGTGTGAGACATGCAACTATGCATTAGCAGGCAATCATATGCAAATGAGGAGAAGGATAGTGAATCCCAGCTTTCCCCAGCATGAGAGTCAGGTCCCAACAGTGTAAGATCAGGAATAGCTTGGTGCAAGCCTAGGAGTTAGGTGACATCATGGGGGGGTGTCAGACATACTGTAAGTGGATTGGAGCCCTGTGGCTTGGGTTTGCTCCTAGCTTAGCACAGCTAAGCTAGGGGGTGTGTCCAACCCTGCCTAGCACCCTTTACAAAGCCTAAGTGGGTATGCACGCCGCGCACTGGGTTTTACAGGAAGAAAAAAGAAGTTAAACTAGGAAAAAGCAGCAGTGTGCACATTTAAGAACTCTTTTCGTGTGGTGCACACCTGGGCTTAAACAGGAATGCAATGGGAAGATAAAACAGCAGTAGGAAGGTAATCAAGGAGAACTAGCTTAGCTGGCAGGTGAAATGTATCAGAATCAGCCAATTACACAGGCAGCAGACCAGCCCAGCCCAGAACGGTACTATCAACTATGCAAACACCTTCCCCGCTGGTTTTTCCCACACTCTACACCACCGGTGTAAACAAGCGGGAAACCTTTAACACTCACAACAGCAAAATAATAGGGGCTGCAACCGCTATCATACAACAACTTGTGGACGAGGCTGAGGGTGGTGAGGATGTGAATGCTGTCAACCAACCCACAGTGAGGAGACGGAGAAGACTGTACAGACCCAGGGTAATCTACCAGGGGCTACATGAGCTGGAGATAGTGGAGCGCTATAGGGTGGACAGGGACCTCCTACAGCAAATATTTGAGCTATGCTAGCCACGCCTGACACACAGAACTAACAAAGGGGAACCCAGCCCAGTCGATACCAAGGTATGTGTAGGCCTACAAATACTAGCTACAGGTACCTTCCAAAGGCCAACTGGGGATATGATGGGGATCTCACAGGCATCAGCATCCAGGGTACTCCACCAATTCCTGGATGCCATGTCAGTACATGTCGGTGAGCAGGTATAGTTCCCCAACACCCGTGAGGTGTTGGCCAGCAATATGCAACTATTCCACCAAATAGCAGAATACCCTGAGGTAGTAGGTGCTATAGACTGCATGCACATATGCATCAAAGCACCACCCGGTGAGTAGGGTAGGGTCTACATCAACCACAAGGGCTTTCCCTACAACTGCCAGGTCATGTGTGATGCCCAGGGCATAATAATGAATGTGTGTGCTGGCTGTCCTGGAAGCTATCACGATTTCCACATCTGGCATCTGATGCAGCTGTACCAGAGATTTGCCAATGGGGACATCCCTCACGGTAACCTAGTGGGGGATGCTGGATATGCACTGGAGCTGTGGCTGATGACACCCATCAGAAATGCACACGCACCCGAACAAGCACTCCATAATGAGGCAAACACACAGACCAGAATTATAGTAGAGCATGTGTTTGGGATGCTCAAGTCATGGTTCTGGTGCTTGGACACATCCGGTGGAACCTTGCAGTACTCACCAGCTATATGGACCCAAATTGTCCTTGTATGTGCCATGCTACACAATATGATCCTGTGGAAACAGCTGCAGCAAGAACAGCACAGGGCAGGGCCACACAGCCCCCACCATTGCCAAGGCCTGCACAGGCACAGAGTGACTTGGAGGAGGAACAACCTGAGCCTGCCCCAGTAGACAGAAGGAGGTGTGCCCGGTATGCCCTGGCTTTGGAAAAGAGGCAATGCATAGCACATACACTGACACAGGAGGGACCCAGGGAATAGCACCGGTCACTGACTCTCACATACAGTAAAAGGGATGCCAAACATTACACTACCTGTGCTTAACCATGTGTAGGGAGTGTACTATGTGCATCCAACATAGTCAGCCTTGCAGCACCACCCTCAATACTGGGACACCCACAAAGTAAGTGACTCACACATGCCAGTCAGGGGGGTTCACATACCCAACAACAGTCACAGCCAGCAGGACAGGTGTAGACAAACACAAAAAAAGGCTGTGCTATGGCCTCTGAATGAGGCCTATGGGTAATCCCCCCCCAGACCTACATAGACAGACTACAGCAGGTCAGGCAGTGGGATGTCAGTTCTGAAGGGTAGAAAGTCAGAAACGAATATGTAGGTAATTAAAAGCTAAGATCTGTAGTATACTGGTATGCTTCTAGTCAGCATGATAGGTAAGACTACAGACTGAAATGGAGTACCTGACACACCAGTACAGTCCTAGCAAATTTGTACAAATGTCAGATGTGCCCCCCATCCTATGTAGAAATGTAGTCACAGTCAGGTGTGCCCCCACTCCTGTGTAGAAACGTAGAAATAGTCAGGTGTGCACCCATTCTACATAGAAATATAGTAACAGTCAGGTGTGCCCCCCAATCCTGTGTAGAAATGTAGAAATAGTCAGGTGTGCCCCCCCACCACATCCTATGCAGAAATGTAGTACCAGTCAATGCCAAATGATCGACAGATACCCTGCAAAGACAGCATGCTACCTGTAGGTGTACAACACAAAGGTCAGCACTGCAGTACAGACTACCTGGACTCGATTCACACATGCAATACAGGCGGCCATACTGGGCATGCCCACACAGTTAGATAAATGAAGGCAATGTCAGTCAATGGCATACTGAAAGGTCATACTGGGCATGCTCACACACTTAAACACACAAAGGTCATGTCTGCAAACACCAGTGGACCAGACATATCTGGCAGACACAGATGTTAGAGCAGACACTCCTCAGTATGCACCACTCATGCTTTGCACACACAGTGTATAGGAATACAGGCATATATGTAAGGACAACACACTATAATAAGTCAAAGGTAGACATACAGAGATGTGTGGAAGAGGATGACTGTGACAAGGAGCCATCCAGGTCTGTCCCACACAGCACACAGCCAAAGGGCCACAACCACATGAGGGTCAGATGTCACTCACTGCATATACTAGCCACCGGTATCTGTCAGCATTACAGAGTATGTGGTGCATGTGCCAGCTAGCAACATGACTGTTCAAGGAAGTAGTCATCTAGCAGCTATATACATGTACCTGTGAAATATGACCCAGGTTCTACCCACATGGGGCGTGTCAACCCCTAGAAGAATGGGTTATGGCCCAAGCACACACACTGCCCTCCCCATAGCCCCATAGCCCCACTATGACAAGCATGCTGAGGTCATCCACTGTGAAATACACCTTTGGGAGAGTTTTAGCGCAGTGATCTCCATGGCGTGTCCCATAACTGTGTACTGTAATGTAATAAACTAGCTAGGTAGGAGTTCGAACCCCAGCCTTGGCAACTGTGTGTGTTTGTCCATCTCTGTCTGTGTAGAGAGCAATATATTTTAGGGTGGTCACACTCCCTGCAATTGAAATGCTCTACTTTGGTAAGGCTGCTGATATCATCCACCTAGAAATATCCTTCTGGGAAGGTTATATCCCAATAATCTCCATGGCGCGTCCCATAACTGTGCACTGCTGTAGTGTGATAAAATAGTTAGGTAGGAGTTCTAACCCTAGCCTTGGCAACTGTGTGTGTGTCTGACTCTTTCTGTGTAGAAAGCGATGCTTTTTAGGGTAGTCACATTCCCTACAATTTAAATGCTCTACTTTGGTAAGGCTGCTGATGTCATTCACCTAGAAATACACCTCTGGGAAGGTTGTATACCAGTAATCTCCGTTGCGTGTCCTATAACTGCATATTGCTGTAATAGGATAAAATAGGTAGGAGATATAACCCCAGCCTTGGCAACTGTGTGTGTTTGCATGTGTGTCTGTCTGTGTAGAGAGCAATGTTTTTTGTAGTAGTCACACCCCCTACAATTGAAATGCTCTACCTTGGTAAGGCTGCTGATGTCATCCACCTAGAAATATGCCTCTGGGAAGATTATAGCCCAATAATCTCCATAGCATGTGCCATAACTGTGTACTGTTGTAGTACGATAAATTAATGAGGTAGGTGTTCTAATCCCAGACTTGGCAAGTGTGCTTGTGTGTCTGTCTGACCCTGTCTGTGTCAAGAGCAATGCTTTTCAGGGTAGTCACACTCCATACAATTTACATGCTCTACTTTGGCAAGGCTGCTGATGTCATCCACCTAGAAATACACGTCTGGGAAGGATGTAGCCCAGTAATCTCCTAGCATGTGCCATAACTGCATACTGCTGTAGTGTGATATAGACCTGTGTTAGGGGTTCTATACCCACACATGTCAGTTGTGGATGTTTTGTGTGTGTTGCAATGTCTGTGTATGAAGCAATGCATTTTAGGCTAGTCACACTCAGTACATTTCAAATGCCATACTATGGCAATCCTGCGGATGTCATTCATTGTGAAATACATCTTTGGGGAAGGAGTTCTCCAGCAATCCCTGTGGTGTGTCCTATAACAGCCCCATACTGTAGTGTGATATAGACCTTTGTTAGGGGTTCTATACCCACACATGTTGGTTGTGGATGGTTTGTGTATGTGTCACTGTCTGTGTAGGGAGCAAGGCATTTTAGCCTAGCCACACTCACTACAATTTGAATGTCCTACTTTGTAAATCCTGCAGATGTCATCCAAAGTGATATACACCTTTGGGGAAGGACTACTCCAGTAATCTCCATGGTGCGTACTATAACTGTGTAGTGTAATAAACTAGTTAGGTAGGGGTTCTACTCTCAGACATGACAGGTGTGTGTGTGCGTGTGCGTGTGCATGTGTGTGTGTGTGTGTGTGTGTGTGTGTGTGTGTGTGTGTGTGTGTTTGTAACTCATATCATTTGTGGAGGTGGGTGTGAGTGTGTGACACCTGGGCCCAATGTGGAGTGGGTCTTGCAAATTTCTTATATGGTGGCCCTAGTATATATCACAATGTCCACTGTACAGGAATAACAGATGTTGAATAGCCATGAGGATGGGGTGCAAATCCATACCCATACATGTGACATCAAGGCCGGGCAATCACAGTTAGCAACCCCAGTATTACCCAGAGCACACTCTCAACCCATGTCTTATACACACACACACACACACACACACACACACACACACACACACACACACACACACACACACACAAACATGCCGAGGCAACAGCCAATATGTGTGTAGTACACTGCATATTGGCCACTGATAGTAACTATAGAGTGATTGCAGGTGCCTACAGTGGGCATGGCACCCTGTCCATCTGTCCAATAGGCACATACATGCAGACAATGCACCTTCCCATTGTTCCCCACTGGACACCTGCAACACCTGTGGTGCCATCACATGTGACCCACAAAGGACATACCATGCCTGAAAACATGCCCTGTATGGACAGATGCCACTGACACCAGGGAATGCCGTTAGCATGCTATCAATGTAGGTGCAGGGTTAACCTGCTGTCCATTACCAGTTCCTGCCACAGGGGGCCAAGACTGGCACATCTGATGGCAATCTATGTACACAACATGGGCCCGACACCCCAGGTACAGTTCCACATGTCACTGTACATGCATGTGGGAGGTGTGCACATCCCAGACACCTTCCATGTCATGGAACAAGGAACACATACATGGCAAGCAATGCACAGCACTGGCCACACACAGTAGTCACCCAGGTGACTAGATGGTGGATACAATACCCACCTTTGTGGGCAAATGCAGAAACCACAGCCCTGAGCCACAATGCAGACCACTGTCATGTGGCCTGATGCCAAGGTATACCCATCACCTAGCATTGTATAGCTGTCTGGCACAGTCCACCACCACATACCTGTGCAGAAATGCACCCATTCATGTCAGTACTGGCACCCTGTGTGCTTGTGTGTGTGTTCTATGATGCAGGCTCTTATTACGTTGTCGAAACTATAAAACTTTGAACACTACAAGATCGAACTTGTATGTTCGAAGATTTATAATGTCGAACAACGTAACAAAAAATAAAACACAACAAAAAAAACCTAACTTTTGTAAGCAGGGGGGTAAGCTCCCCTGCACCCCCCACACCCCCCGCTCTTTAAATATACCAACTCTGAAATCGCACTACAGTGCGGTAAATGGAAATGTTTCCTTTCCGCACTGTATTGCGATCTCAGAGTTGGTATATTTAAAGAGCAGGGGGTGTGGGGATGCAGGGGGGCTTGTCCCCTGCTTACAATAGTTAGTTTTTTTTCTTTTCTTTTCTTTTTTTTTTTTTTTTTTACTTAATCGAAGTTCTGAAACTTCGAACATAAGGTTTTGACCTTATGGTGTTCTGAGTTTCAGAACTTCGATAATGTAATAGGAACCCGTATGATGCATATGATCACATCCACACTCACTACAACCCCCAGTGGCATAATGAAGCATGCTGTCTGATGTCAGACACCTCCCCATACCCTTTGCTCATATAACCTCTGTATGACCCATGTGGTGCATGTGATACCTGCACAGTAATGTGTTGTGGCAATCTCACTAGTGATGAGCTGTATCCCTGGCCCTGCCAAGTGTGTCAATCTGTGTGCATCCCAGTGAGAGTGTGGCTGTGTTGATGCTGGCATCTGTTCATGCGGACAGGCAAATGTACTTAACCTACCGTATAGCTACCATATCCCTGTTGCAGATGTCACTCGCCATCAAATATATGTTCTGAGGACTTCACAGCAGGTAACCTATGTGCTGCATCCAATAACTGCATAGGACTGTGATAGCACTAGATAGTCGTCAGGGGTTTGATACCCTTGCTGGTAGGTGTGTGCCACAAACATGCTTAAGTTTTCCTCTCCCACCCCTCCCTGACTTGTCATTGCCTCTGTCTGCCTCTCTCACTCCCTCACTGGTGGATGTGGAGACCTACTCTCCCACCCCTCACTGACCTGTCATTGCCTCTGTCTGCCTCTCTCACTCCCTCACTGGTGGATGTGGAGACCTACACCTGCTTTGCTTAGGCTGCAGCATGTGCATTTTAAGTGAAGCTCATGATCTGCTGATGGCCTCTGCACGAATTGCAGCCCTCCCCTAGCTGATTGCATGTGGAACAGCTGTGGTAACATTCCCATATCCAATTGTATGGAAACACACTCCAATATCTAGGAACATCATGTTGGTGTTGGGCCTTTCCATTCACTTTGAGCAGGAACTCGATCTGTTGTTTGGCAAACAGCATCTCAGATGGATTGGGGATTTACCTCTGACAACATACACTGTGGAAAAAGGCCAACACACAGGAGGGGGATGTGCCTGACCTGACTACAGACTGTAAGTGCTGCTATACTGCATTCGGAGTAATGGTGGTTTAACAGGGTGTGTGCGGATATGGCTGTCCTACATGTAGTAATACCTGTCATGTCAGTTCTATGTTTATGAAGACTCCTCATCTGTAGGGTCATCTGCAGACTGGGCAGTGTGTGGTGCCTTCGGTTTCATGTGTTACCCACAGTGCATGTATCTGTGAACTGCAGAAGGTAGTGTGAGGATTGCAGTCTGTAGATGTTGAAAGCCGGGACAGTTACTAACTTCATATCCCTCATAGGACATATTTTGCAGCAAACCCTGTTACAACAGTAAATGTAAGATGTTATCACAGCAACATGTCCTATTGGCCCTGTGTATGTGCTTCCAGCCACAATTCTGTCGACCTTTGTACATATGTCATGCATTATGAGGTGCATATGTGCTGTACACCATAATTAGTGTCATTATATCTGATAACAAGCCAGTGAGATATCAGACTGCTACACATGTTATATACAGTAGGGGTTATATTTGATGACATAACCTGGACATTATGTGGTTGTTTGTACAGTACTGAGGTCTGTGTAGTATAGTGAATGTCAACAGTGTGTGTATTGTCAATATGTACCTTGGCCTGTGTATAGACTGTGGTAGATGTCCTCGTTCTAGGTCCCGTCCTATCTGATGTTACATGCTGCTCCACTGTATGTTACTGTATTGGCTTACATGTTTGTAGGGCCATACACACATATGTCCCATACCACAGACAGGCATCAGACTACACTGTGTAGCGGCCCAGTATATGTAGGGTTAGTGTGTGAGTGGCACATATGAGGATGGTAATGAACAGATAGTCCATATACTGTAATATTATGCTAGCCTACCATATGTGGCTGTGGCTGTGTTCACATTGGTTGTGGTTATGCACTTCCACATAGGTGTATCTTACCCTGTGCTGTGACATGCCTGTAGAGCTTGCTATATATGCAGATACATGTGCATGCCCCCATAGGAGATGTAGGCCAGTGTTGAGCCAGCCTGCACAGTGCTTTGTTACATGCCTAGCAGCTTAGTGTACTTACCCAGTGAGATGTCATGTGCAGATACTTGCCAGATGTACTGCTGCCGGGCCTCCCTTAACAGTCATGTATGTCAGACGGAGTGGTGGGATGTTGTACAGATGTATGTCAATATCTACTGGGTAGTATGTGGCCATGGCACCTCTGTACCAGCAGTTATTATATGTCAGGACAGACAGGAGTGTGTGAATGCATAACCTATGGGGGCAAATGCATACCAGTCGTTATGTGTTATACCCATCTACATGGCTGTTAACATCCATATTGCCTGGTTTGGTCCACATGTTCTGCACTAAGGGGTTCTGTGTATACCTCTGGACTGTACAGTGTGTGTCAGAATGTCCACATCTGTTGGCCAATATCTCTGCTGTAGTCCACAGGAGCATTACGTGCTTGCAGCGGTACTATACTATGATGTCCTTAGAGTGTCTGTCAGTAGCCAATGGTGCACATGTGAAAAACAGATTTGACCTCTCACACACCCCATGTCTGTGAAGACAATCCCTATTACAGTAGCAATAGTCTACTAATATACCTGCTATACATACCGACATCCCCTTGCACTATGGGGTTGTGACTATAGGGGCTGAGGTAGGGCTACACCCTATGTTCAGGACATATGGTGAATATATATGTACATATGATTATCCAGATATCTATATAGATAATTACACATGTACATATTGGCATATATAGATGGGTGTGTATGTGTACATAGATATGCATATACACACCCAGATATATACATATACAGAGCATTATATGTCTACACATATACAGATATTGATACATATGCACATATACGTATACCACGTTGCCATTCCTGCCAGCAGTCCACTGCTGTTGTATCCCCCACACATACGGGATACCTGACTCCAAACTGATAAATTCTGTAATCGGTATTATTGAACATAGTTTTTTTTTATTTTTCAGTTATATATTTAAAGTGGTTCACTATAATAAAATAATAAACCGAATGCATTGGCTAAACATATTGTGGAATTTCCTGCACATGAATTTGAGTTTAGAGTTTTGCAAATAGTAGTGAAAGATAAGAGAGGGGGGAATTTAAACCATCAAGTGGAAAGGGTAGAGCTGAAGTAGATTTTAAAGCTGCAAGTGCATGTATTTCCAGGCTTGAACAATTATGTATGTATAAAACCAGAACTGGAAGCTTGCCCTCTTTAAATTAATTTATAATTGAATTTTAAGCAATTGGTTTATTAAAACTTTTAATTAATGTATTAACTGAGTTTAATCTACTTAATTGATTTGGTTTTGACTATATAAAGTGTGTGTATGTGACTACATTTTTATTGAAGACTTGAGAAAGCATAATGTTTTATGTGAAAGCGCTTGTCCAAAATTAAACAATTGTTTATTTAAACCGTGGTGGTCATCTGGATTTTTTTTGTTTCATTGCTGTTTTTGGATCCGTGGATGATCTTTGGACTCTTGCTGGTAATTTGTGGTTTTGCTTATTGGCTTATTTTCTATCAGCAAAGCCACATGGCTGAAAGTGCTTCTATTGAATTGGACTATGTTCCAAGAGAGAATGGACTACAACTGAAATGGGAAACCTTCTTGCATAGAGGAGAAAATCCGCTTTTGGCCATGAGTTTTGATGGGAATCCTGAGGCTCATGTACCAAAGAAAACAGAAGCTTACCAACAGTTTACTCACAAGGTAAAAGATCTTGAGAATGACATTTATAAATTTAAATGCATCAGTTGGCAGAGGCAGAATTTAGAAGCTTGCCTTTACTTTAATGTGATTCCAAGGGGTATGAGAGTCTTATGTATGCCCACATATGGGGAAACCCATCCAGAATTGCTAAAACAGTGGCAGCAATTGAACTGAGAGTTGAGTCAGAAGCACATGCAGCTAATAATAGACTATTTTGAGCCTATAGAGCAAAGTTTAAGCAACAGCATACAACAACAACATAATGCCATTACTGAAACATTTGAGGGGAATATTTATACTGGTGAATTGAACAATATGTATGTTAACATCTCACTATATGAGAATAACTTGAGAAAGACCAAACAGCGTAAGCTGCAAGAGTTCACAGGCTTTAGCCTTGGGCATGTATTTACATGGCCGAGGTATACCAACAATGTCACTGGGTTTGTTACACAACAAGAACTACTCGAGTAGAAGAGGTAGACATTTCTACACCTAATATATTGAATATGCCCTCATCGGTTTTGGTACCTAAGGCACAAGAGTTGTATCAGAGTAGCAATTCTTCACAGCTGGTTATGTCTCAAGTGACTTCTGAATTGGCTATAACCCCTTTGCCTAATCAACAAGGAGCAAGACTGAAGCAGATTGCTCCATTGACTTTGGAATGTTTTTTGCCATTACCAGTAAAACAGAATATGCAGAGGCAACAGCAATGTTCAACAAGTCGAGGAAGAAGGAAAAGAAAGTTTTCAGGGGAGAAAAAAACTCCGAACAGGAGACAGAGACAGTAAATGAACTTATTGTTAATTTGTCAGATTACTGTTTGAATGAGGCTGAAACAGCGATTTCAAATAAGAGTTTGACTTTCATACCATCTGCATGCACTGAAGTAAGTGAACTGCTAATAGATTTAAGGTTGTTTGGTCATAATATAGCACTGGAATTGCATTGTAAAGATAATAATGAGTATGATATAACAAAACCACATAAGAAAAGTTCTTCTGTACCAGCCATACCAAAACATATTGAGTCATTTATTAGAGCCTGTGAGAAAGAAATTTATGAAAATTTCTATGAGGGGAACTGGGTTCCTTTCTTAATCTCACAAGGGATCAGAGGCTTGCCCTTCAGTCATTACAGAATAATGAAACATTAAGCATAAGACCTGCAGATAAAGGAGGGCCTGTGGTGATTATGAATAAACATGACTATATTAGCTCTATGCATGAAATGTTGGATGAAGTGAATACCTGCATGTTGATATCATATGTACAATATTTAAATATAGTTAAAAACATCAAGAACAATGAATATGATTTATTGATGTGTAGACAGATTGATGAAAGAATGTATACATTTTTCAATGTGGATTATCCAATAATACCATACATCAAAGGATTACCTAAAATACATAAATTCTTACAAAAACCTCCTCTGAGGCCCATTGTAGATGGAGGTGGTTGGGCCACTGAACCCCTCTCAGTTTATGTAGAGAGCAAATTAGGTCCCCCTTGTTAGAAAAGTTCCTACTATTTTAAAAGACACTGCTCAGTTTCTGAAAGATTTAAGGGAGCTTAATGAAGGTTCTGTTTCTAGTGACTGTCTTATGGTGACGCTAGATGTTCAAAGCTTGTTTATTTGTATACCCAATGAATATGGTATAGAGGCAGTGAGAGATATAATGAGAGGGATGGGGGTAGTAGTACTGATGACATCATTTTAATATGTACATTATTAGAGTTAATGCTTTCTAATAATATTTTCATGTATGAGAATAAGATCTATTTGCAGAAGTAGGGGGTGGCCATGGGCATCCCCTGCACAAATTCATATGCTAACATGGTTGTCTATTACTGGGAGAGACAGCATTTATTCAATAGTATTTATGAAATGCACATAAAAATGTATAGGTGCTTTGTTGATGATACTTTTATGTTGTGGGATGGAGGGTTACCTCTTCTAATGGACTTTGTTAAGTACTTGGAGTCCACAACAGACTTCTTGAGATTTGCAGTATCTTATTCCTATGAGAGCATTGATTTCCTGGATGTCTCTGTGTATACAGACATGCTAGGTAAGATGAATACCAAGTTGTTTCGTAATACCTGCTGGAAAAATAGTCTCTTGGATGACAATAGCATGCACCCTAGGCCTGTGTTTCCTAGTATTGTCAAAGGACAATTAAATAGAGCTAAGAACATATGTAATACACATGCAGATAGGGAGAATGAATTTGGCTACTTACATCAATTGTTTTTAGACAGGAGTTACAAGGAAACTGTTTTCCAAAAGGCTAAGCATGATATTGTTCAAACAGGTAAAGCAAAAAGTAGTGTAAATTTGGTACAAGCAACAAATGCAGCCCAAAATAAGAATAAAATGTGCTTTATTACTAGGTATGCCAGTGACAGCAATAAGGTTTGTAGTATAATCAAGAATAATTGGCATTTTCTGACAACTGATAGACAAACAGAAAAAATACTAGGTGATGTTCCTGGCTTTGCATATAGAAACAAAAGTAACTTGAAACAGCCCCCGGGATTCAAGAAGCTCGGCGCAAGGACGGTTTTAGCCTTGCGCTGAGCGTCCTCACTACAGATGGTGCAGCAGCACCATATGAATATGTATAAGGGCACATCGCCGCGCCCTTGACGTGCACAGGAAATGTGTGCGAGTGCAGGGGGTGTGTACAAGTGCTCTACGGAGGTGTAAACATGCCCCGACAGTTGCACAACCAACTATGCCTACTAGTAGAGCCCGCCTCTAATAGTAAGTCAGTAATTCAGTGTCCGTGGATACCGAAATGTATGCTAAGCATACAAGAGTGTCCATGAACAGTGAAATAAAATCGAAGTAGTAAACACACAAGCAAGTAATGAAATGTTGAGCCCTGTCACTAGAACTTTTACAATTAGATTCCCTGTTTCCCTATTATACATTTGAGTTGCTGCAATATCGAAGGTGTAAGCAAAGCGCAGCGTGTTTCTGAGTCACTGCCCTCCGCCGAGCATAGCTTACACATCAAATTCATTCAACTAGAGAAGAACATGCGGAATCAATGTAAATGTCAGTAGTGTAGTGTTTAGAGCATCCGCCTAACGAACAGGGATTCATGGTTCGAGCCCAACAATAACACATATCATTTTCCATGTAGAATGAATGTCGTTTTGCTGTAAAACTGACATAAGAGTATCGCATGAGATATCTAACTAAATGTCATTCAATCAAAGTGGCACTGTCATAATGAATAAGGCACTAGTAAGCAGGTGTAAGCACAAATAAGCAGCAGTAAACATATATAATTACCAGTAAGCAAGTCTGAGTGTGCTTGCGTGGGTCTAAGCAGTGCCCAGCATAGGAAATGTATCTAAGTATGTACAGATATATAATATATATATACATATATATATATATATATATATATATATATATATATATATATATATATATATATATATATATATATATATATATATATATATATATATATATATATATATATATATATCACTATGAAGAAAGAATGACATAACAATAAAGTATACAAAAGGAATGAGAAGGGAATCAACAGCAACCCCAGTATTATATAGCGCTGTCAGCGTATGTCATATCAAGCTGAGCAGGAGTGAGCAAAGCACTGCTACTCACACCACAGGCAGGATATTACCAGTGGGGGTAACATTGTTGATCTGCTAAGTCTACTTTACACACAGAGGGTAGTCCCTGGTGGGACTACCCAAAAATTGATGGGCTATTTGGCCATCCGACCATTACACAAGCACAGGCAGGTATGTTCAAGGTCTAAATGGTGGGAGAGCCTGAGAATACATGGGTTGGGACAACATATGTGTAGGGCCCCTAACGCTCGGGAGAGGGCAATGTGTGGAGGTGTGTCATGGCTGCGATAGCAACTGGACAATGGAGGGTATGCGTGTATGTTGAACTCGGGTGGGATGGAGGAACTATGGGTATGAAATTATGAATCCAGGCATGCCAGGGTTGGATGGGCTGGTTTTAATTGGACTGCCCCGTGGAGGTCAGTGAGTTTGTTATAAGTATATATGCATACACACATGCAGACATCTATATGTAGAAGTACATTCTCTGTAACACATTAATTCCATTTGCAGACATAAATAACATGAATGTGCCCTTACAAATCTCGACAGTAGATAGAATAATAGGTTGTGCATTAGAGGGAAGGGACGAAACTGCTAAAACGCAGAAGTGTGTACAATGTCCGAAGTCAGTGCTGTGCTGAAAAAAATCAAATGTGAGGACTTTCCCACACATCGAATCAGTCCTGTGATCTGCCTGCTATGGCAACGCCAATTACTAAACCGGTATATTTGTAAAAGAAATACGCTGAACACATACATAATTAAGGTCTCACATGTAACGTGTGCATTACCACATAGTCATACTTATTGATTTATTGTAGTGTCATGTTAATGGGAGTAAGGATGTAATGAAGTATAGAGTCTAATCCTGACATAAAGACATGCGTGTCCCATGTGGGACAACCCAAAAATTGTGAATAGTGCCCTTTTGGTCGCTCATGTCACCAATGTTTGTGGACTAAAAGTTTGGGAGTTCTGAGGATACATGGAGTGAGTCAACCGATGGGATGGGTCTACAGGAGTAGGGATTGGCCAATGTGTACTGGTGTGGATACACCGCAAATTCAACTGGAGAATGGATGACTGCAGTGTTAGGGAGGCATTGGGGTCGGTGTTTGGGGAACCAGGAGCCATGGGTATATGGGTATATATATATATATGCAAATGAAGCAGCACAGCAATAGTGTATTGGTTAGAGCAACCACCTAACGAACAGACATTCCCGTTCCGAATCCCACTGCATCACATACCATTTACCATCTGTAATCTGTACATGAACATATTGCGACATCTGTCCGCTATATAACCTGCAAAATAACAATTAAAAGTGAACTGGAGTGAAGTGTCAGTGTCATAATGAATAAGGCACTAGTAAGCAGGTTTAGGTATATATAAACAACAGTAAGCGTGTGTAAGTGCGTTTGTGCGGGGTATGCATTGCTTTACATATATATATATATATATATATATATATATATATATATATATATATATATATATATATATATACATATATATATATATATATATATATGTGTGTATGTCTGTGTGTGTGTGTGTGTAGATATACACAGATATACAGCTTTGATAGGAAACAACACACAAGAATGACATATGTTCACAGGCTATGCCAATGGAAGTGAGGGGCCCAAGCAAAAAACATGAAACACGTAGCATGACCTTCCACCCCCCCCCCCAGCTGGAAACGGGAAACATACACACAAACCCGCAAACAATGTAAATAGTCCATTGCTCCCCAGACCACAGGCAGGATACAACCGGGGGGGGGGGCACAGTGCACCCGTCAAATCTAATCTTGGAACACAGATGGCAGCGTCCCTTGTGGGACACCTCAAAAATTGACAAGACCAAAAGAAGGTGATGCATCGACCATTTTGGCTGGGGTGTATACATACCCGGAAAACAAGGGTGGGAAAGCCTGAAGACCCATGGGTCGAGACAATTGTATGACATGGGTCCCGTGAAGTGGGGATTGGGCAGGGTGTAGTGGTGTGTTCTGAACCGACCAGGACCCAGAGTAAGGATGGGTGCTGTAGAGGAGGTGTGGGTGGAGGAACTATGGGTAGCTACTTATGGGTCTAGGTGTGCAGGTGTTGGCTGATGTGGGCCTATATGGACAGCCCCAGGGATGTAAGCAAATGTGTTTATTGGGCAGAGGCAAATGAGCAGCCACACCCACTACGAGTCCCACTACAGCAAAGTGTAATTTATATGGTAAGGAACGGAATAACCAGCTGTAGATGTATATATGTAGAGGTATGTGTGTGCATATCTACCCATAGCAACATAGAGATAAACCTCTCCCTCTCTGTAGTACAAATGTATACATAAAGAGACAGGATACATATACATACCCACATATAGATATATACATATGCAGACACCCATAGACCCATACTTTGTTAGATATATATATATATATATATATATATATATATATATATATGTAGACAGCAATATATAAATATATACATACATGTATGCATATATATACAGATATACTGTATATAGTTGTTGTTGTTTGTCTTTCGGCTTTTTCTGGTTAGGGGTTGCCACAGCGGAACTCCGGTCCACTAATGATTAGCAGTTGGTTTTTATGGTGTAGAGCTGCCAGCCTGATGCACAACCTTCAATGAAGGCATGCCCATTCAACGCATGTCTTTCGAACGCCCACTTGACCGCGGGGAGGACATGCAGACTCCACATAAAAGGCACACAGAAGGCACTCCCAACCCAAGCCGAGAATCGAACGGGAGAAACTCTTGCTGTGAGGCAACAACGCTACTGCTGCACCACCTGTATATAGTAATATATATATATATATATATATATATATATATATATATATATATGTGACTGTAAATATACACATGTATATAGCTAGGATATGATACAGCAGTTACGAATTACATATGTTCACAGGCCGTGCATATGGGGGTGAGGGGTCCAATAAACAAACGTGTAACACGTGGCATCAACCCCCCACCCCCCCAGCTAGGCTGGTGAGACATACAGACACACAATAAAAGTAAACACACCACTGCTTCCCAGACCACCGGCAGGATACTACCAGTGGGAGAGACCTGCCAGGTCTAATCTTGAAACATAGACATCGATGTCCCTTGTGGGACACCCAAAAACTAATGATCATCAGAGTCAGTCCCAGTAATGATTCATCAAAACAGGCTGTAGACGTACACGAACCAGCAGGTTGTGCAAGCCTGATAACCCATGGGTCGACACAACACATGACATGTGTCCCAACACCCGGACAGTGGGCAGCGTGTAGTGGTGTGTTTATACCCCACCTGCACCCACAGTAAGGATGAGTGCTGTAGAGGAGGGGCAGGTGAGAAAACTATGCATATGCAATTATGGGCCTAGGTGTGCAGGTATTGGCTGGCGCAGTCATATTAGGACCACCCGGAATTTAAGTAATATTCCGAAATGGGCATAGCTGACGCCCATACCTCTCAACCCCTAAGAGCAAATCCACTGGACAGGACATAAACCATTGGGGGAACAAATAGGGACCATACCTCTGAACAGTCTCCAATTTCCAGGGACGTCCCTGATTTTGACTCAAATTCTAACTCTGTCCCACTTAATCCCTCCTAAAACTAGTGACTTTTGGAGGAAAGGTGGTGAATTACAAGTAATGAATAATGACAACATTTAAGAGTTATAAACATCATTTACCTCAGAAAATGTGTATGAATTCATATTCTCTGAGTCTGTCAATGTGTTAGGTTAATAGCATTAATAATTTAAATGTGTCCCTGATGTTGTTATGATGTGTCCCTGATTCAGCTGATATTTGTCCCCAATCGTTTGAGAGGTCTGATAGGTACAGAAAGCACATATTCCACTTATAACCTTAAAAAGATGATAGAATATTAGGTATGCAGCAGCATGACTTGGCTGAAGGATGTGGGTTCCAAAACCCAATTACTTGTTTGTATTGAAGAGTGTCAGTTCTCATGCATTAGCCAGAAAGGTGCAGATTGTAACAGGAACACACCAATAATATGAATCAAACTCTGGACAGGCCGCAGATTCCGTACAGTTGAACGGCATGCTTTCGCCTAAAGGGCAGCCATTCCCAATACTGTAGGCATGTAATCCAATGCAATAGGCATCACAAGGTAATATCATAGTCCTCACTCCCACCCAGGGGTGTGAGTGTCAGATGCGAACACCAAATGCAGTGCATTTGCAAGTGCGGGAGCAAGCGGGTGTAAGTCTGTTTGGCTGCTAGTATTCGAGTACTACACTGGTGAAGCAAGGTAGAGGCTAACTGAGTGTAAGAAACTGTAACCGGAGGTTAGCACTGCTTAGCTCCACGCAAACCCACGCACACCCGCTCACAACTGCTTTAATGTGTCTTAATCACTCTGTATCCAACGGCCTTGTTCTGCCCGGGAACAAAATAAACAGCCTCTGCAAAGCTCGAAACCAGAACCCTGCACACACAGCTAATGTGATTTACCACTAAGCCATGGCAGATATACAGACATCAGATGTTATCACAAACATATCATCCAGTGTAGTCATGCAACAGTATAGGAAATGTATTCCATCACGTAGATGTATGTGTGTGTGTTTATGTCCAGATATAGATACATTCATATATATATATATGTATATATATGTGTATATATATATATATATATATATATATATATATATATATATATATATATATATATATATATATATATATATATATATATAGGAGATGTTTAGGAAATGGACAGCTATGTATGGAGAAAATGTTGTTCTAGGAACTGATTGGCCTTTAGTTTCCGTAGGGTGAGAGTGGGATGTGGGGGAAGGAGAGTAGGTATGCTCGTGGAGGATAGGTTGGGTAGGATAACAGACAAGACAGCATACAGGGTCAGTATATGACACATGCGGGAGGGATACATCTTGGATGGGGAGGGGTGTTCGGCAGTCACAGGCCCATGAGCCCCCAGATGGAAACAATGGGATGGAGGTCCCCAGCCATGGGCAGCCACCACTGCACCAAAACAGCCGCAAATGTGGAAGTGCTGGAGGCTGTCTAGGAGGGGCAGGCTCACCCTGTAAATGTGACACTCTGCCTTCGAGCTGGCGTATCTGGCCTCAAAACCTCTTATTGAGCCCCCTACGCACCACATCCGGGACTACGACAGCGGACAAGTCCCTGTCTGGACCTGCTCCCAGAGGGGACAAGCCCCATCCCCAGTGATGGTTCCACCAGAAGGTGGTACAAAGCCAACAGAGGTGGAGGTCCAAGGCTGGGCCCCAGATGTGCTGGTGCTCGGTGCCATGGCCAGCTGAAGTGGGACAGAAGGTTCTGCCGGGACCTCCAAACTCATACAGCCTATGGTGTTGCAGTTTTAACACAGATATGGCTTAGTAATAGTCAACAGCATTCAGGATTACTTATAATAGCATGCATAGATATGACAATCAACCCAACACAACAGATGGTTTACATTTGCAGAGGGAGCACAACACATGCATATATACTGCATGACATCTGTACAAAGTGTAGACGACTTGTGACTGCAGCTATGAACAGTGGCCCATTATTGGCATGTCACTGAGAACCCCAGACAATGACTGTCATACCACTGTTTCATGTGACATATGTCCATTCAGGGATGCGATGGCTGTAACTCTCATCACTACCACCATGTACTGACTGCAATCCTCACACTATGCTTCTGCAGTTTACAAATGTGTGTTCAGTGAGTAACACAGGAAACAAATGGTTCCACACACTGACCAGTCCACAAATGGTCCTACAGATGGGGGTTCCCTTACAAACAGAGCACTGTCTTGTCAGTTTTAAAATATGCAGCATAGCCATTACCACACACAACTTGTTAAACTGGCAGTAGTCTCAATGAAGCATAGCTACACTTACATGCTGTAGTCATGTCTGGCACATCACCCTCCTGTCTTTAGGCTATTTTCCACTGTGTATGTTGTTTGAGGAACATCCAGATATCATCTGTGATGCTGTTTACCAAACACCAGATCCAGGGTGCACTCACAGCAACTGTCATGGGCAAACACCAACATAATGTTCCTAAATATTGTACTGTGTTTCCATGTGATTGGCTATGGGAACATCACCACAGCTGTTCCACATGCAATCAGCTAGAGGAGGACTGCAATAGGTGCAGAAGCCATCACCTGATCATGACCATCACTTACAAAATACAAGCTGCTGCTGAACAGGTGTACAACTGCACATCCACCAGAGAGTGTGTGGGAGAGACAGACAGAGGCAAAGTACATCAGAGAAGGGCTTGGAGACTAAAACCTAAGCATCATCTGTCACACACCTACCAGTACAGGGGTACAAACCCCTGACTGACTAGTCATTAGTACTACAAGTACATGCAGTTACTCCATGTGCCACAAAGCTGACATGTTGGTGTGCTATAAGAACATATATGTGTGCTGGTGAGCAACATCTGCAACAGAGATATAATAGACATACATTAGGTGTAGCACACATGGCTGTCCACATGAACAGATGTTATTGTCAACACAACCACACTCTCTAATGGACTCACATTGCCACACTTTGCCAGGCCCACAAATACACTTCCTAACTACTTAGTTTGCCACACTGCAGTAATGAACAGGTACTACATGCACCACAGGGGATATCCGGAGGTTCTATGGGCTAGGGCATGTGAACTTGTCTGACATCAGTTGGTATGCCAATGGGAGTTATACTGGGTGTGACTGTGGTTGGGAGCATCATACCCCACACACAGACATAAGGTGCCAGTACTGACATGCATGTGTGCATTGCTTCACAGGTGTGTAGTGGTTGGATGTGCAAGATGGCTGTACAAGGCTGGGTGAGGGGTAATCCTTGGCATCATGCCACCCAACAATGGTGTGCAGTGTGGTACAGGGGTGTAGTGTCTGCAATGACCGACACAGATGTGTATTGTATGAACTGTCATGACATCATGGTTACCACTGTGTATGGCCATTGCTTTGCAATGCATGCCATGTCTGTGTTTGATAGTCCTTGACATGGACATTGCCTTGGATGTGCACATTCCACAATAATGTACAGTGACATGTACAAGTGTACCTGGTTTGGTTGGCACATGTTGTGTACCCAGACTGTTATCCTCAGATATGCCAATACTGGCCTGGTGTGGCAGGACCTGCTTATAGACAGCAGGTTGACCCTGCACCTGCATTGATAGCATGATATAGGTATTCCCTGGTGTCAGTGGCATCAGTCCATACAGGGCGTGTGTGTAAGGCATTGTATGGCCTCTGTGGATCACATTTGATGGCACCACATATGTTGCAGGCATCCAGTGGTGAACATAGTGAAGGCACATTGTCCGCAATTATCTGCCTATTGTACTGCTGTACAGGGTGCCATGCCCTCTGCAGCCAAATGCAATCACACCATGCCTATTATCTGTCATCAATGTGCAGAGTACTAGCAACATAGTGGGATATTCTAGGTAAGTGTGTTTGTGTATGACACATGGGTTCAGAACGTATTCCGGGTAATAGTATGGTTGCATACTTTGTTCACCAGGCCTTTTGCCAGATATAGGGGTATGGCTTGCCAACAGTGTCCCTTGGCTAATTGACATATGTACTCCTCGTGAAGTGGACATTGTGACATATAATATGGACACCATATAGGAAAACTACAAAATCCACTCCCCAACATGTCCAGTGGTTAGACACTCACAGCCACCTCCACACAGGCTCTGACTGACAAACACACACACACACACACACACACACACACACACACACACACACACACACACACACACACACACACACACACACACCTGCCATGTCTTGGAACAGAACCCCTACCTAACTAGTTTATCACACTACAGCATTACGCAGTTACAGCATGTGCTACAGAGATTACTGGGTTACAGCAATTCCAGAGGTGTATTACTAGGTGGGTGACAACAGCAGAATTGGCAAAGGTGGCTATGTGAATTGTAAAGAGTGTGCATACTCTAAAAAACATTGTTCCTTTCTAATGCAGACACACACAGTTGGCCTGTCTTGGAATAGAATCCCTACTACCTAACTAGTTTATCACACTACAGCAATACGCAGTTACAGCACACTCTATGGAGAATACTGGGTTACATCACTCCCAGAGGTGTATTTCTAAGTGGGTGACAACAGCAGGATTGCCAAAGGTGAGTATGTGAATTGTAAAGAGTGTACATACTCTAAAAGCATTATTTCTTTCTCAGGCAGGCAGACACACACACACAATTTGGCCTGTCTGGGATTAGAACACCTACTAAACTAGTTTAACACACTACAGCATTATGCAGTTACAGCACATGGCATGGAGATTACTGGGTTACAGCAGCCCCAGAGGTGTATTTGTAGGTGTGTTACATCAGCAAGATTGTCAAAGAAAGGCATTTCAAGTGTACTGCAAGTTGTATATGTCTGTTACCTGCATATACCCGCTGCTTACTATCATGAAAGCACATTTACACCTGCTTACAACTGCCTTATGCAGTCCTAATTGACAGTATCAACAAGGCTTGCAGGTTTTGAACCCTGGACCATGCACACTGAGGTCGATGGATGTACCACTAAGCCATCTGGTTGTATAAATGTTGCATGGAGTTTATAATGCACATCTTACTACAGGTATTCCACAGTACTGAAAACACATGGGACAGTCACTTTCTGTACATATGTACAGTACTCTTGAATGTACTGTTCTCTGTGAAACAATAAAGACAAGTCCATATCTGTACAACTGTCATAACTACATATATATATATATATATATATATATATATATATATATATATATATATATATATATATATATAAACAGATACACCCTTAGAGCTGAGTATGAGCAAATAAAGAAGAGAGGCGAACCAATGGTCTTCAAAGAGTCTTATCACAAATGTCTTATGGTAGCCTGAACACCTATAAAGGTGTTGCGATATGATCCTGAAAGGAACACACAGTCAGCGCAAACACAAACCTTTCGGTTCAAGGCACGTAAATTGAATGATAAAAGCACAGACTCACAATGTCAATACCATCATCGTCAATTTCCACTCACCAAATATATTCAGCAATGTCACTAGTTACTCGAACTAGCTGAAACGAACAAAGAAAATCTGCCCAGGTGACGTCTATGCATGTATCTGAAACAATAGTCCAAACGACCCAATAAGGCAGCAGTAGTTCTTAGGTTAGTAATCGTTCCAGTAAATTGGCGTTTCAATAAGTTCCAAATACAACCCTTTGGTTCTACAGAAGCGTAAGAAACAGTAATACAATCCACATGTGAGTATATTCCAAGCCACGATTTTTTGAAGATAAAAATAGATTTAATAAATTTAAATAGTGAGCGCTTTCGCGGGCAATCCACCCGCTTCATCAGACAAACAAGGACATAATTAAAAAACTAGTTTAAATACAAACTGGCGCTAAAGCTAATCCAATACTGACTCAGACATCAACCATGTGACTCCTTCCCATCTGCAATCGATGTAAATAAACATACCATCAACAGGAACCGGCTGCTTAGTGAATAGCACCATACAAAGTTACTACACAGAACCTACAAATGCTACAAAGTCACATAATACAAATAGCTTAGTTGAAATATACAGCATATACACATGTGATACCAAAAGTGTAAATAGGACTAAAAAATGCAATGCGAATACGATGCACTAACTTGAACTTATATGTGGAGAAGAACGATGACCCATGGACATAAACAGTGACAATAAATGTGTTGAATGAATGCATAATGATTAAATATGTACTCTGTTGAATAAAACACAAGCCATACTAACCAAAAGACTATTGGCCTCAGCACGATGGTTACTCCCACTACAGACATAACTGAAAATAACATGGAATATACAATAAATCAATAAAATTTATGAAATTAATGAAATTAAAACTAAATAAAAAGAATAAAATAAACGTGGAATGTAATAAAGTAAATTAATACAAAGAACTAAAAAAATGTATAAAATAGGACAACTATATGACCAACCTGGAAATATATAAAACTATCTAAGGGCCCTGCCTTTTAAGTGCGGCTTAATGGATAACACTTCATTTAAACCTTTCTCTCTATGGGCAGCCAGCCTGCAGATCCATTTTAGTTCTGCCTGCTCAGTAAGGTTCACAATATCCCCCAATCTATTGCCCTCGTTCACCACCTGTAAAACCTGAAACAAAAAACTATGTTTATCTCCTTCCCTCAAAGTGTGCTTAGCCAATGCGCTATATTCCTGTTGTCTCCTTAGGCAATAGCCGTGATCCCTTATTCTCTCCTTTAGTGTCCTATTAGTTTTTCCTACGTAAAATGAAAAACAGTGCACACAGTGAGCCACATATATAACATTTTTGGTGTTACAATCACTGTTGCAAGTAATGGTCCAAAGATGGTTCGTAGTGGGATGTCTAAAGTAGTGGGATTCATCAATGAATCTGCATTGCATGCATTTGCCACACTTGCTGGTTCTTTCGAATCCAGTCTTGGGTTCTGATACTGAGGTGGAGCTACCACAAAGCAGCCTCTTCAAACTATACATATTACTGTAAATAAACGATGGGCTATCTCCTACCATTGTGGCTATTCGATTATCCACCGTTAATATGTTCCAATGTTTCTTGATTAACTCTTGGATGACACTAAGTCCTCCACCAAATGGTAGAATTACACCAAGTGGTCGCACTACACCCTTATTGCCCAAATATACATCTGGATCTATACTCTCTGAAAAATATGGTTTCGCTCTATTCTCCCTCAACTTATCCATCTTCTTATACACTCTGTCAATCTCATTTTGGGTATATCCCCTAATATTAAGTCCTTCCTCAAGTACTGTTAGTCCTGAGTGATAGTCTTCCTCCCTGGTAGACAAACGTGAAATACGCATTGCTTGACCTTTAATGATATTAGTGAAGATATGTGGGTGATGCATACTTTCTCTGTGAAGAAAGGAGGGCTTATAGCATGTTTTACGATAAGTTCTAGTATTGATTCTTCCATCAACCTTAAAAACTGTAACATCTAAGAAATCCACCCTCTCAAGGGATGAATTAATGGTGAATTTTAAAAATGAACTCTTAGTGTTAAGTTCTTGGTGGAAGGCAAGAAGTTCTCTCATTGTTCCCTTCCAGAGAAGAAAAAGATCATCTACAAACCTCTTATAGAAATAAATATGTGGATCAAGTATGATGTTAGTCTCCTCAAAGGTCGCCATGACTAAATTGGCATAGCTGTTAGCACAGCTAGTGCCCATGGCGACCCCTTTGACCTGCTTATAACAGGTTCCACCATAGAGGAAGACATTGTTCTCAAGAACTATCTCCATTAATAATGATAGAAGGTCAATTTTACTGATGGAAAAACCAGAATGCTTGGCTAGATATAACTTTAAAAATTGTATACCTTCTTCATTCGGTATACAGGTGAACAAAGAATTCACGTCCATAGTGACCAAAATGATATTATGGTGGGTATTAATGGAAACTGTACTTGCATAAACTGGTAAATCTCCTCTGTCAAACTTCCTACCTGTCTACACTCCAAGAGGGTTCTATCTATACTCTCCTTCATGCTGTATACACATTCTGTCGAGATTGACTGATACGCATTAGTACTAAGCATATTAATCATTGTTGAGTGATAATATTGAGTATCTAGAACTACAATGGGGCCCCCTTTATCAGCGGGCCTGATAGTAATATTACTATTATTCCTGAGACTGTATAAAGCTTCAATCTGAGGCTTAGTTAAGTTACTACCTATATCATTGTATTGTAGGTTAGTACAATTATAATACCCACCATTTCAGGGCTTCCGAAGATACATAAACATCTCTATGAGCCTGAGTTTAGACCTATAGTGGCAGGCTCAGGTTGGCTCACTGAGCCAATCTCCATATATTTAGATCAAGAACTAAAACATTTTGTTAGTCTATCTGACTATATTTTACGAGATACTGAACAGTTCTTAAGGGAGTTGTACGTTGCCTCTAAAGTCCTCATACCTGAAGAGGTAGATAATATCATTTTGGTCACTATGGACGTGAATTCTTTGTTCACCTGTATACCGAATGAAGAAGGTATACAATTTTTAAAGTTATATCTAGCCAAGCATTCTGGTTTTTCCATCAGTAAAATTGACCTTCTATCATTATTAATGGAGATAGTTCTTGAGAACAATGTCTTCCTCTATGGTGGAACCTGTTATAAGCAGGTCAAAGGGGTCGCCATGGGCACTAGCTGTGCTAACAGCTATGCCAATTTAGTCATGGCGACCTTTGAGGAGACTAACATCATACTTGATCCACATATTTATTTCTATAAGAGGTTTGTAGATGATCTTTTTCTTCTCTGGAAGGGAACAATGAGAGAACTTCTTGCCTTCCACCAAGAACTTAACACTAAGAGTTCATTTTTAAAATTCACCATTAATTCATCCCTTGAGAGGGTGGATTTCTTAGATGTTACAGTTTTTAAGGTTGATGGAAGAATCAATACTAGAACTTATCGTAAAACATGCTATAAGCCCTCCTTTCTTCACAGAGAAAGTATGCATCACCCACATATCTTCACTAATATCATTAAGGGTCAAGCAATGCGTATTTCACGTTTGTCTACCAGGGAGGAAGACTATCACTCAGGACTAACAGTACTTGAGGAAGGACTTAATATTAGGGGATATACCCAAAATGAGATTGACAGAGTGTATAAGAAGATGGATAAGTTGAGGGAGAGTAGAGCGAAACCATATTTTTCAGAGAGTATAGAGCCAGATGTATATTTGGGCAATAAGGGTGTAGTGCGACCACTTGGTGTAATTCTACCATTTGGTGGAGGACTTAGTGTCATCCAAGAGTTAATCAAGAAACATTGGAACATATTAACGGTGGATAATCGAATAGCCACAATGGTAGGAGATAGCCCATCGTTTATTTACAGTAATATGTATAGTTTGAAGAGGCTGCTTTGTGGTAGCTCCACCTCAGTATCAGAACCCAAGACTGGATTCGAAAGAACCAGCAAGTGTGGCAAATGCATGCAATGCAGATTCATTGATGAATCCCACTACTTTAGACATCCCACTACGAACCATCTTTGGACCATTACTTGCAACAGTGATTGTAACACCAAAAATATTATATATGTGGCTCACTGTGTGCACTGTTTTTCATTTTACGTAGGAAAAACTAATAGGACACTAAAGGAGAGAATAAGGGATCATGGCTATTGCCTAAGGAGACAACAGGAATATAGCGCATTGGCTAAGCACACTTTGAGGGAAGGAGATAAACATAGTTTTTTGTTTCAGGTTTTACAGGTGGTGAACGAGGGCAATAGATTGGGGGATATTGTGAACCTTACTGAGCAGGCAGAACTAAAATGGATCTGCAGGCTGGCTGCCCATAGAGAGAAAGGTTTAAATGAAGTGTTATCCATTAAGCCGCACTTAAAAGGCAGGGCCCTTAGATAGTTTTATATATTTCCAGGTTGGTCATATAGTTGTCCTATTTTATACATTTTTTTAGTTCTTTGTATTAATTTACTTTATTACATTCCACGTTTATTTTATTCTTTTTATTTAGTTTTAATTTCATTAATTTCATAAATTTTATTGATTTATTGTATATTCCATGTTATTTTCAGTTATGTCTGTAGTGGGGGTAACCATCGTGCTGAGGCCAATAGTCTTTTGGTTAGTATGGCTTGTGTTTTATTCAACAGAGTACATATTTAATCATTATGCATTCATTCAACACATTTATTGTCACTGTTTATGTCCATGGGTCATCGTCCTTCTCCACATATAAGTTCAAGTTAGTGCATCGTATTCGCATTGCATTTTTTAGTCCTATTTACACTTTTGGTATCACATGTGTATATGCTGTATATTTCAACTAAGCTATTTGTATTATGTGACTTTGTAGCATTTGTAGGTTCTGTGTAGTAACTTTGTATGGTGCTATTCACTAAGCAGCCGGTTCCTGTTGATGGTATGTTTATTTACATCGATTGCAGATGGGAAGGAGTCACATGGTTGATGTCTGAGTCAGTATTGGATTAGCTTTAGCGCCAGTTTGTATTTAAACTAGTTTTTTAATTATGTCCTTGTTTGTCTGATGAAGCGGGTGGATTGCCCGCGAAAGCGCTCACTATTTAAATTTATTAAATCTATTTTTATCTTCAAAAAATCGTGGCTTGGAATATACTCACATGTGGATTGTATTACTGTTTCTTACGCCTCTGTAGAACCGAAGGGTTGTATTTGGAACTTATTGAAACGCCAATTTACTGGAACGATTACTAACCTAAGAACTACTGCTGCCTTATTGAGTCGTTTGGACTATTGTTTCAGATACATGCATAGACGTCACCTGGGCAGATTTTCTTTGTTCGTTTCAGCTAGTTCGAGTAACTAGTGACATTGCTGAATATATTTGGTGAGTGGAAATTGACGATGATGGTATTGACATTGTGAGTCTGTGCTTTTATCATTCATTTTACGTGCCTTGAACCGAAAGGTTTGTGTTTGCGCTGACTGTGTGTTCCTTTCAGGATCATATCGCAACACCTTTATAGGTGTTCAGGCTACCATAAGACATTTGTGATAAGACTCTTTGAAGACCATTGGTTCGTCTCTCTTCTTTAGTTGCTCATACTCAGCTCTAAGGGTGTATTTGTCTATACTCTTTTTGGTTTATACCAGGGTGGTTTATACGATATATATATATATATATATATATATATATATATATATATATATATATATATATACACACACATACATATATACATATATATACACACATATACATACATATATACACACACACACACACACACACACATATATATATATATATATATATATATATATATATATATATATATATATATATATATATACATGTCTGAACACCCTTTGTGACACAGAAGGGTTCCAAAGGAACTGATGTGTGCACAAAACAGAGGCATCTCTTGTGTTATAACATTTAAATCTTAAGCAGTTCACCAAAGAAGGGATGGTTGTTGTGTATGTGGAGTTTGGGGTGGGGAATGATGGCTAATGTAATCCACCCAGGGATTGTGGAGTTAGGGTGGGGAAATGATGGGTATGGACTTACACCCTGGTGACCACTTCTTTGTCACTGCTCGACAGTGGCACAGGAAAATAACATAACCAACTGTTGTCGTGCTTGACTGTGTATTCGTTACCATTCCAAACTATGTAATACTTTGTAGACACCGGTCACCACAGATGGCTACCATGGTGTGCTAAAAGACATTACACATGTGTATGCCTGGCTACAGGGTAATCACACACACAGACATGCACACACTTGCCAGTATTGTGCATACACGTCTTGCCTGTGTAAAGGTAACTAGTACAGTGGTATGCAGTTGGGGTATGTGCCACAGAAAACATACAATTACACTTACTCTGATTCCACTTCTGAGCTGGGTGACATCACAGCACTGATTACTTGCAGTGGGGAGGGGGCACGACAGAGGTTTAGCAGATGACAAGGATAAAGGCCAGTGCAAAAGGTGGTATCTCTTTGGAATGCAGCAAAACCCACTGCCATGACAGGATGCAGACACAAATACACACACAACCATTTGCTAACACACACACTCAGGCATTTATTGACACACACACTCAGATATTTGCTGAGACACACACACACACACACACAATCAGCCATTTGCTGACGCATACTCAGGCATTTGTTGACACACACACACACACACACACACATACACACACAAACACACTCAGCCATTTGCTGACACACACAAACACACACAGTTGCCAGTGGTGGGATCAGAACTCCTGCCTATCTACAGATCACTATTACAGTACTACGCAGTTACGAGATGCACCACAGAGATTACACATTCCAAGGCAGTCAGAATACCCTTCTAAGATTGAGGACAACAGGGAGACTGACAGTCAAGAAGTACACAGCTGTAAACCTGTGTGTTTAAAGTAGGTGTCCATTACAACCTGTATGCACAAACAAGGCACAACATCTGCAGGTAGTACATAGGTAGGCCTGAGAGGTATAGCTGTATCACAACAGGAACCTGAACTAGAGTATGCCCCTCTGTGGAATGGACAACTACTATCACTATACAGGGTTACTGTGGGCATGCTCATACACTTAGTAGCACAGGGCTGTTTGGGATGCACTGACTCAAATTACACAAGGCAGCAGTGGGTACACTCATACACTTAGTAGCACAGGGCTGTTTGGGATGCACTCTGATTCTAACCACAGAAGGCCACAGTGTGCATGCTCATACACTTACATGTACAGAACATGTTGTAATGGACTCCTAATGTAAACACACACGTTTGCAGCTATGTACATCTTACCTGTCAGTATATATGCCCATCATACTGGTTTACTACCTGATACCTGTATGCGGCCTGTAAATGATATATCTGTATCTGTGCTGTGTGATACACATGCATACATGTACATGAAGTAATGACATATATATATGTTACGTATAGACATTCATGCATGTGTGGATGTGACAGACAATAGGTTACCTGGGACACACAGGTGGATGCTACCTACAGCATGTGTCACACACCTTGATGCCCTGAAAGGCATACATTGATAGCAGGTTGTGGACAGTGGCATTATATGTGGAACAGTGGCATGTGCAAGCATAATGTGTGAGCCACATTGTGTAATGGTACTGAGGTGCAGGTGTCAAGATGACCTCTCCCGTCTGTGTTAGTAGTTGTCATTATTAGCAGGACTGCTACCCTAAGTATATCTCACATTGGTCATATGCACAATTTCTGCTGCTGTCCATAACCTTACATGAGGCATTTGCTACCAAGCACATTACTGCCACTTGCAGTGATGTCATGGTACGAGTGGCAACTGCTAGACCAAAACAATGAGCCAATGTCCTGCTGTTATTATGAGGTTGTCCAGTGTCTGTCATTCCAGGCTGTCATGACTGAATGACAAGCATTCATCACAGAGTACATGCATCCATGTTTCACGTGTGTGTGGATAATACCTAGGTCACATTTACCCATATAGCCGCATTCCAAGGCAAATGCCCTACACCCAGAAGTAACACCCTGACACCTACAAGACAATTGCATTGGATGCTTATGCTAACCAGTGCTAGATGTGTGGCTTTAGTAATCCATTTGCTCAATGAAGAACCTACAATGGGGAATACTGACATCTGTGCAGTGATGAACACCTGGCTGAAGGCTCTGTAGTGCACAATTGCACTACCACCATATAACTCAGATCCAGACATGTGGGCCATAACAGTGGTATGGACCATTCCAGGTGGTGGTGTCTACATATTCATAAAGGCTACTCACATGTAAAGACCACTACTCTGACATAACTCATCACAGATGAGTCAGGTACAGGTGACAGTGGCAAATGCTGCATTCTAGGTTGTATCCTCATATACATCCACCACCTTGTCCCCAGACTACCAACACACATCCATATGTGGTATGACATAGTATGGTAGACCATCAGATAACCCTCGATTGGTGGACTGTACCTAGGCCTACATCAACTGTGCAAAGTACGCATGTACAGACAGCTGCATAATGTGTTATGCAATGCAATAATACCACTGTTTGTAACCAGCTCAGTTGTACACATACCAGGGTCCCTTGGATGTTGTCAGCATTAACACAGTCGACTGTTGCTGTACACTAGTAAACAACACCCTCATGGTTGTATATGACCTAACTGTACCTGCCCTGGATTTGTACATCCCACACTCATACAACATAAATGACATTACCATAGCTTTCGTTATCCTTTCTACATACAGGTGGCTACAGTCATTACACACATGCACATGGCAGATAGCATGCTAACAGTACATAAGGTTTGATATCTATGTTAACAGAGGTAATATTCCTTCTCTACTGATCACCCATGACACCTATCATATCATACAACACCCCATGTGGCATGTATGTCATTAGACATGTCCACCTAATGCAATGCCTAGAAACATACCCAAATAACAGGATCATAGGACCTACACAAGGCCTGTATTGACAGACTCAGGGAAATCCAGCTCTGCTAGGTATGTTCCTGAGTAGTCACAGGTAATATGTTCATGACATGTATAGCCACCATTTGTGGCCACAGCTCCTACATATACCCCATGTCAACAATTGCAAGCCATGCATGCTGTGTGCTGAATGGACATTAGCCTTAGTACCACAATAGCCAGTATGTGCTGGGGTGAGATGTTTACAAGCCACAGATCTTGCACATGCGTGAACGAGTGTACTGCCTAGCTCTAACAGAGCACATTGCTGGCACTCTTCCAGTAAACATGAGGTGTGTGTGGCAAATATGATGTGCTCACTGTTGACCATTACAGTGCCCTGGCTTCACCATGGCACTGTCAAGTAACAGTTTGTAGGAGCATGATATGTGTGTGTGTGTCTCACTGATATGTGCTGTTGTCATATATGTACACTTGGCTACTCGGTGAAGGTGGTGGTGTCCTACCAGTACATGAATACAACATCCATTATGGTGTAATGCTCAGCTATGTTTCACACGTGGCATGGGGAAGGTGTGGAATGTATCCTCTTGACTTGCTAGTGCACTTACTGATGTAGACCGCATATGTGTACATGTATTGATGTTTGTGTAGATTCCATGTGTGTGCAGTGTCTGATGTCTGAAGGTGACTGTTGTCTTAGTACATCATGCTGTTGCAATACAGCCTCAACATTGCCAACTGTATATGATGATATGCTTTAAGTATAGTAAGCCGTACATTAGGTTTGGACAGATGTTTGGACATGACTACTAAGTGGTGGGGCTTCTTTCCAGATGAATGATTACTGAGGACAGCTCACTGGTGTGTTACAACTATTCCTACAATAACCTGTGTAACTGCTAAGGTCAGGTTTTGTTAACTGAAGTGGAAGACGGACAATGTAGAATGCAGTAAGGGTGACACTGAAGGCAAACCTCATGACACCTGTAACAGTAATACCTCCCCTGTGCATATATTGTGCATATATCAGCACAGCTGGCAAAGGAAAGAGTCAGTAAGCTGTGTAGTGAATACGATAGTGCTGTACTTCTGTAATACCTATCATGAGATAGGCAGGTGTTTGATTCACAGTACTGGCATGTGTGGGTATGTGTGTGTCCATATACGTCATGTATGGTTGGGAATACATCCCATGTTTTCATTCTCCTGAACACTGTTGTTGACATCAGTACAGAGTGAAGTGTAGAAAGAAAGGCATAGGCAGGTGGTTGAACCTCACACATGTAAAGTGTCTGCATGTGTGTGACATAGGTGTATATCTTTGTGAATGCCACAATGTGTGTGTGTGTGTGTGTATGGCTATCCGTGTGTATGGCTGTCCGGTCCCTGGAGTGAGGCTATATTTTACCATAGTGAAATGTTAATGCCCCCTCCCCCCATCCACTCAATGCAATCTAGTATCCCTGTTGATATCATCAATCATAGACGGGCATTGTAACTGCCTGTTAACATGTACACCCTGGGGTGTGACCTGTTGTTACATAGCCTACTAGTGGACCCCCTCCCCACATACACTCACTGCACTGTAGTATCCCTGTTGATGTCCTCAATCTTAGGCCATTCCGACTACCTGTATATGTGTAATCTCTGTGGTGCATCTTGTAATTGCGTAGTACTATAATGATGATATGCACATAGGCAGGGGTTCTCATCCGAACACTGTCAGCTGTGTGTGTGTGTGTGTGTGTGTGTGTGTGTGTGTGTGTGTGTGTGTGTGTGTGTGTCAGAGAGTGTGTGTTACTGTGCCTGTGAATCCCTGAGTGTGTAGGTGTGTCTGTGTTTGCATGCTGTCATGGCAGTGGGTATTACTGCTTCCCAATGAGAAGCCACTATTTCGACTGGCCTTTACCCTTGTCATCTGCCATAACACTCTTTTACCTCCTTCCCGCTCCAGGTAACCATACCTGTGATGTCACCCACTATGGATGTGACGGCTCTGAACACAGTAGCTTACTACACAGCTATCATGCTCTTGGATCATTAGAACAGTAAACATAATTGAAACATGGGAGAATATAACTGTCATGTGGAAGCTACAAAGTGCATGCAGGTATTGTCATACTGACCTGTGGGTAGTCAATATGTACATATGGGACACTAACCGCAAACACTGACATCCCCCGGCACATGCAACTACATCTGAAAGAGGAAGGCAGAACGTCAAGATCAACATGCTGTTAGTGCTGTTACACATGATACATACTGTCAGACGTACCAAATGCATTCTAAAACTGTAATACATGGTATGTCTGCTGCCTGTCAACACTGCTCAACAATATTAATCTACAATTGTCTACCTAGTATGTTCACCCTGTGCATCAGACCATATGAGCATGTCCCTGCACAGATGGTGTGGATGACAGGGATGCGGCACAGGCATCATCATATGCACAGGGTGATAATGTTTGCCAGAGGCCTAGGCTGTGCCATTGGATGACATCATGTGTGTGTGTGTGTGTTAGGGCCTGTGATATCATTGGGTGTGTGTGGATGTTATGGGTGTGTGTATTGGGGTCCCCTACATTTGTTTCTGGTGTGTGTGTGTGTGTGTGTGTATGCATGCACACAGGTCTGGCATGTGGCTGACCTACAGAGGGGTATTATTGACAGCTGCAGACTGTACAAGGCAGGTTTCACAGTTTACAGTGTCCGGCCACGGCCACGTGACCGGTGCCTACCAGGGGTTGCATGGGAACTACCAGGCAGAGGTCCAGATTGGGTACTGTCTGATGACACATGTCCACTGGAATTGTGTCCCTGTTGGGATGGTCCAGGACCACATGCACATGGCCTGCTGTGTCCTGGTGTGGACTGCACAGCACCAGCTGCACTGCTGCTGCTACCACCACTATGGGACTGGGCATGTGCAGTAGCATATTCATGCAGACCTTCAACAGGTGATGTAGCTGACCTATGTCCACGTGCCCGATGCCTCACTCCCACCAGATGTTCCAGTACAGACATTCCACACTCGAGGATTGATATGCCACGGTCAAGGACTCCCACCATGTCACCCAATCGTCTATCCAAAACATCTGCAAGATGATGGTGAGCATTTGCAAGTGCCTGGATGTTGTCAGTTAATGAATGGACAGCAGCCCTCTGAAGCTTCCGACCTTGTCTGTTGTGCCATTCAGCACGTGCCTGTGCCTCCATTACAGCCCAAAACATGTGTCTGGTGACTCCAGCTGATGTGCTTTGTCATGCAGGGGCATGTTGGCCAGTGGTCCTCCTACGAGGAGTGCTGGACACATGCCTGTATGGGACATCCCCAGTCAGTTGACTGGGATCATGGTGTGCAGGCACACCTTCCATAGTCACCACACTTCCCTGCTCCATGCTACCACCCTCCAACTGTTCTTCCTCTATGGCCAGTGGTGATGGGGTATGTGTAGGCAGGGGAACTGTGTGTGAGGATGAGGGGGATACAGGTGGAATGGCAACCAATGGCACAGATTCAGCCCCTGACAACCCTGCCTGTGCCTCAATCATACTATCATCACCACTGCTAGAGTCTGTGGGGACACTAACATCAGGTGGACCGCAGGAGGGCAATGCACCTACATCAACACCTGTGAGGGGAAGACAAGAACTGTAAATTACAAGTTATACCAGACACAGACAGACACAGCCAGAAAAACAGACACAGACAGACACAGACACACACACACACAGACATGGACACACAGACACACATGCTGCATGCAGGTGATATGGCATATGGCATTCAGCTTAGACAATTATAGTTTCAGCTTAGACAATTATAGTGGTAGTTATACATCCTTGAGTTGCACACAACAGCATGCATGTGTTATAGCAGACGGCATGCACCTTACACAATTATAGTGGTGGTTAGCATACATACCTGTATTGCACTATTTGTGTTAGTAGCCTATGCCCCATACCTGCAACACAATGCATGCACTCTGCACTGTTGCACCACACTGCCATGGTGTGTGCAACATACACCACATGTTAACAGACCATTGCTGACCTTTGTACATCTGCCATTGATGATTTGTGTTGGCCACCGCCCCTATGTGTGAGGACATGAGCAGAAGGGTATGTCAATTGCATACTATGTTTGCCTGAGCCCTAGCTTGCATATCTCCCCCAAAGCAGTGCATGTTTGTTCAACATTATTCCGCCTATCCCTGAGCTGAGTCTAGACATTGTGCATGTGGCTGTACACACATGTTTGACATGACTGTCCCTACTTTGCAATGACGCCACAGACCAGCACAGGTTTACAGTACACCGGCCTGCTGTGTGGTGTATGACCTTGCCAATCACATGTAGTATGACATGTCTTCTGCTGACGTGTTGAATGACATGCATACATGTGCAACACAATGGTGTCCTTTCCAGTCTACAGTACGGTAATGATGTCCCAATGCAGAGATGTGTTATATTAACATGGACCTTCAGCTGATGCAATGTTGTCTGTCTGCCCTAAATATATGCAGTGACATACTGCACATTGAGCTGATGTGCATAGCCATTGCAGGGCATCATGTGGCTTCACAATTGCTATACAGTGTGAGCTACTGACACAGTTCATAGCCATGACTATGTTCACATACAATACATATCTAATGAGGAATGGGACCCACGTCACTGAGGTGTATACACACTAAACCCTAATGTGGAATGTATGACACAGGTCACAGAAGGTTATGTGGATGACACCCCTGCACATCTGCAACCATATTACTGATGCCTGGCAACTATGCCCACAAATGGCTAACTTAGCAGTACTCTATGTCCCACATGCCATCTGTGTACCTCACACACATGAGGAGCAGGCATGACAGTGATGTCTGACACCAGCAAGGTGATTGTACTGTATCTGTGGCCTGATGTGGTTGTATGTGTATGTTGTGCAACACATGTATGTATTTGGATACTTTATAGGTGAATGCTTTCATGTCGTGACATACTCAAGATGTTCAAGACATGTTATGTGGTGGTTTCATGTTATCCCTACACAAGCTGTGCACAGGCCTGTATGATATTTAGTGTTTCACATATGCAATATCACCATTACACAAAGGCCATAGTTGTATTGTGTCGAACCAATGTACAAAAGGGTGTACACACATGTACATCACTTTTACTGTGTGTGTTGCTTCATGTGTCTGGCCATCCTCCATGGCCATGTGTACACATGTTCTGTCCAATGGTTGTGATGGCCATCTTATTTCACAAGTCAGTGTTATCCCATATGTCATACACCCATAGATGTCATATGCTCCACTGAAGACAGGGTTATGCAGACAAAGATGGTATGTATGTGATGTGAGACATCATGATTTGCAGGAGCAGGATAGTTGAGCAGTGTTGCAGTCAGCCCACTACATGTCATGGACATGTCAGATAGCACATGACATTGTGTGACATTCATAGCAAGGGTATAATCCACAAGGGTGCATCCTGTGGGCCGGTCATACTCCAGCTTCAACACATTTAGAGTGTGTGCACACATATGCTCTCTGTACAGTACTGTTCGTATTCCCAACATGTGTAATGCTGATATGTAGTACCTGTCCCTACAGTGAAACACACCTCCACCATTGTATTCACTGTTGTCCACACATCTGGCAATGACAGTTTGGAAGGTTTAGTGTAGGTGTTTCATATAGTCTTCCATTGCTTCACATGGGTAACCACTGTGATGCATTGCAGTTGTATGTGTGTTATTGCAGATAGCATGGAATTAATATGATCCGTGCATTATCAAGCCTGGTAAATAATAACAATCTCACCTGTCACAGGCTGCTGTCATTGCACAACACCAGAGGTACCTAAAAAGGAGTGTCACAGCAGTAGGATCATTATCCACACCTGTGTGATAGCTACAGGGTGCAATGTCCATGTTAGCACATAAGCCATTACAATACACTATACCATGGAGTATGCACATCTGTGCATACATAGAGTAGCAGATTATAGTATGTGGTTTGTGTGCATACATGCCTTGCATATGATGTTACATTACATATTGTACAGTAACACATGTAACTATGCGAAATATAGTTGTGTTATATGTGCAGAACTGACTTACCAGGCAACTCTAGGCTCAGTGGTGGAGGGACACCCATCTCCACAATACCAGCTAAAGCTTGTGGATGGAGGTCTGCAGGTGTCCCCAGGTTGGCCAGTAGCTCCTCAGTACGTCTGAGTGAGGGCTGGGTGAGTGGCCCCCCACCTGTTGCACCTTGTTCCCTGGCGATTGCATTAGCACACAGTTTCGCCCATCTTATGAGGTCAGTGCAGTGTCGGCACACCTGCTGATAGGTACAATTGTGACCACCAATATCATTTACCCTCCTGCAGAGTTCATCCCACAGGGCATCCCACTGATGTGCATCCTGTGGCACATGGCTGAAGAGTGTTGTATGGTTGTCAAGGAGGTATGGGATGAGGACCTCATCTTCCAAGCGGCTGTACTCTGGCATACCTGGAAGACATAATGATGGAGACAGGTCACAGTAACTCACAGAGAAGTACAGAAGTACATCTAAACATACATGTGTATCACATTTATTAAGATTACATATAAGTCTTTGCAAAACTACATGACACTAACACCACTGACATGTATAAGTCACACACATTTGACACTTACTGGTGATGTGATGTTATCACCATATATGTGTGTGTCATGTGATGACATTGCTCATACCCCATGTGGATGTTGTCTTGACGTGGGCATGTCTGTTTGCCTGTACTGGTGTCTTTACCTATCAGCACATGCCTGGATGTGTTCACATTAATGCAATTGACCTTAATGCTGTGTATATGTCACATATATAGTCAAACATAGCTGTTAGGGACATGACCTGTGACCCTGCAGACTTGCAAGTATGTATGTGTTTTGCCATATACATCTACATGGCACTGTACAGCTGTGTAACATCTTGTCATGTATTGTCTGTGTTGCACATGTGTAACACATGGGACAATAGCCAGCCTGATGGTATTTACAGGGTTGGATATCAACTATAGCATGTATGGTCATAGTGATCTAGTAGGCTATATGCCCTGGGCCATTTATGAGCCTAGCCAGACAGGTTACCTAGCTGTAGGCAACAGACAGGTAAGTTTCAGTGGCCAGTTCAAGCAGTGCCACATCACTGATCCACAGGGTTACTGATATATTTGGCATGCAGTCATCACACCATGTCACAGAGAGAGGCGATGTACAGCTTTGCTGGACAGGGATGCATAGTATGGTAAGAGTATGTTAAGTGTATGGGACAGGGATCTGTCAGGCATGTTGTGATCCTTGTACTAGAAAGGTGGATGTCCACGAAGTATGTGTTTATTTGGGATCAGAATGTGTTAAGTGTAGCATGTCCAACACCTCTGGGTTGGACATGGCTTTATTCAGGGTAGGCTGCATGCTACATAGTGCAGCTACGGATTGGGTAGGGAAGTGTAGGCCATCTACACATGGGTAATAACCCTTACAGGAAATATGTGATCTATTATGGGTCACATGGGTGTTGAGTATGGCTGAGCAATTATCTCTATATTCCTGGATGGCACCCTGTCATGATTAGGGGTGCCGCATATGACTACCTGTCTGGTGTGGAGAAGTAACTATCAAAAGAAAGAATGCTGTCCAGCTGCATCCCACACACACAGTTGTCATTATGTTGACTGCTGCCTAGGTGGTAGTTCATGGGTACAGGGTTTGTAATATAGGGGATGACAATGCAATACTTAGCTGTCAGATTGTGGCCGTACGTCACACACCACACATCTGAAACACTAAGGCCCTTCTGTATGTTAAACACAGCACACATTGAGTCAACTATTACTCCTAGTTCATAGTCATTTGCAAACATCAATAGGCTGATGCCTTCTGTGTTAGTCTGTGTGGTATACATAACAAAGAGGGGGAGTACCAGGAATGAATCCTGTATTGCTGTGGCTGGCACTGGTTTGATGTGTGTGTATTAGTCAGACACCTTCTGTAGTGTTGGTTCTGCCAGCGGTCCAGTTGCCAACCACTCCTGTGTCATAGGAATATACACCTAGTTTACTGAGTGTAGCTGGAACGCAGTATGAGTGATGGTGTCCTACGATCTGGCAAGGTCATGATATGCATTGTGAACCAACCCTACTGTCATCTACATCTGTACTGAATACATCTACATCTGTACTGAGTACATCAAATACGCTGATCACATTGCATGGCCTTATAGACCAGACTCAGCAGGGTAGTTGTACACTATTTCCCATTATCAATGGTGTCTCCCCCTTTGTGGGGTGTGATAACTGTTGCTGTGCACCATTCGGTGTGTACACAGCCTGACATGGAGCTATGATTGAACACGATGTGTATGTGGATAGCTGATTGTTCCTACATTTGTGCAGGATACACCCTGGGATGTTTACAGGTCCCATGAAATATGTATGTATGGCTTTAGAGAGTGCAGCTTGTACCTGCATGCAGTCATCACACCATGTCACAGAGAGAGGTGATGTACATGGATATATTACTAAGTGTACCTGTTGGGGGGTGGGAGTGGGTTTAGGTTCTCCAAGACCCTATCTGGATGAGCAGATGCTATTTCTGTAGGCGCAGTACTTCCCATGCCACAGTGCTGTGCAGCATGGCAGGTCTTGTCGTTGCCATTACGATTAATGACACAGCTATAGAATGCTATGTGCTTGGCCTCATAATATGTGGCTGATTAGTTTCACAGTAGCTTTGTGTGGTTTTATATGGTGTATCTGCATCTTACTGAGGCTGACCAGGGATCACCTACACTCATGTGTGTTCACTCTTGCAACAGTTACTACCTTCTGTGGTACAGTTTAAAGCATGGTACCACCAATTTGCCTTCTTGTTTGTGTTTGGTTGAATCCTGGTTCTGTTTCAATGGCACAATCACTGTATGTATGTGACTGCTTAAGGTTCATTTGTGTAGGATTCAGCATTTGCACATGCATTGTCCATCTGCAAGGGTGCCATGACAGTCACTACTCTGCTTTTCGGAAACATAACATTGGCATTGGAGACTGACTATGTGTAGCATACTGTTAGCCCTGTTTGTGTGACTACTGTGATCCAGGTCATTGGGGTCGATGGAATCCAACATGCATTGAGCGCAGGTGTTGGTACATGAGGAGTCTTCTCAGTTCATAATGGAATAGTTGAGAGTAGCCATTATTATGGTTCTGTCTCAGACCTAATCTTCCCCATTACAGCACATTATGACAGGTGGGAAATCCGCGGCATGGTTGGTGATCTGTCGCAAGGTGCAATTTGAATTCCACTTTGGCACAAAGGTAGTTGCTCAGCATAATGCATCTGAAGTTATGCAAGTGCAACTAGCGTGGGGGTGTACATATCCTTCAGGAATATGGACACACCTGCGGCTTGTGTGTTCCAATAAAGGATAATGGGCAGGAGGTGAGGTATGTGTTATAACATGGTCATGCAGGGGTTCTCACCGGAGCGTTGAAACATGTCTCAGCCACTGCACAGATATGTTCTCCATGTTAGGGATTGACATATGTGTGGCCATATAGTGTTTCTGACATGTATCATTGTGTAGCGAGACCCGCAGTTTATTGCTTGGCTGTCCTGTAACAGCAGTGGACCTTCACTTGAACTGTGCATGATGAAGGCACTATAGGGAAAGCATGAGCCCTAGGCAGTATCCAGATTCCCAGGGGTGACAGGTGCAGGCCCTGTCTGTCAAATCATCATGGCCTGTCAACCATGTTATCCCAAGCAGACAGATACTGGATACCCTTTGACTTGCACCACTACACTAGACAATTGTGGAATGCAATCCTTTTGTCAATGTACTGCAGTATCATTCTAGCCAATGACAGAATGCTACCCAGGCCTTGGGGCATACCTGCATGGGCTATAAGACCTGACAGTTCCTACATGTGTTTCCATGCAGTCCAGGCTACTGCATCACAGGTCCTGCATAACAACATGGAATATGCCAGAGACATATGTATAGTTCAAAAGGTGGTCTGAGTGTATGGGTATGTGGCTAATCATGGCAGACAGGCAGCTGACAGTATTTATGCCCTCTTATAGGTTGGTGTGTAACATAGTGCTAGGGTTTGCATTTACAAATGAGTACTGTTGGCCATGTTTCCAGCCACGTGTTCTGAGGTGTGGCACAATTATGCAAACTATGTCATACAGTTTGTGTATTTCGGTGTCTGTCTCTTCCAGTTTGGGAGGTTACTTGTTTGGCCAGATACATAGAAGCGTCTGTGAATGTGTGTGATTTCTGGTAGTGTGTGTGGGTGTCCATACTGTGTTCTAGTAAGGGTATGTGTTGGTTGTGTTGATGAGATGCATGTGTTAACCTACACCTCATGACCGTCCTGTCCAGTCATGGCTGTAGACTGGGCTGCCTTCCAGCTTACCCCTGTAGCTGCAGCCCAAACAATGAGTGGGGCATGGTGTTAGGTGGGTTTGGCAGTGTACATGGCATAGAGATTATATTCCCCCAGGATGGCCACATACACAAAGCTGACATTAGTAAACAGCAGTAGCTGACTAGTGGACATGCCTGTATGAGCATTCAGTACTACAAGTACCAAGTACTGTATTTAGTTTACTTATTGCTTATGAAGATGTTTTAGACAGTGATGCTCACATGTAAATATTTGTGTTATGGACATGACAATACTATTATGGAAACATTGTAGTTACCTTTAGCAGCAATCCTCCTCTGAGGAGCACATCACATCCTGTTAGTTGATTGCAGATGATGCAAGTGTCTACAGGTCTGTTTCCTTCCCTGGGTATATACTCACATATCCACCAGGACCATGAGCTCTGTTAGGCACAGATACCCACTCTCCAAACAGAGTCACGTATCAATAGACTCTGATGCCACTATCAACATGATCAGGATATAATCAGATAGTGTAAGCCATCACCTATGAAGTGGCTATTACACATGGGCAGCTGTCTCCTACATCTTACACCCCTACTGCAGATGTTACACTGGAGTTAAAGATGATATGCAGCCTGTTTCATTACCAGTACTGTGCACTATCTTACATACAGTATGTGCAAGTGGCTGTTAGGTTGGCAATGAGAGGTTGGGATACACAAACCTGGTAGTTCAACCAGTGTGTCTCTACTCACAAAATCCACTCTATGTAGGTGTGCACATAGCCATTTGGCCCAGCCCTGTAACAAGGGTCACTACACATGTGCATAACATGTACACATGCACAGCTCTTATTGCTTACAAACAATACTAAAGAGGTCCAGCCCTGTAACAAGCTGTTATTGTTTGCAAACGATACTAGAGAAGTGCAGCCCTGTAACAAGGGTCACTACACATTTGCATAACATGTACACATGCACAGCTCTTATTGCTTGGAAACAATACTAGAGAGGTCCAGCCCTGTAACAAGGGTCACTACACATTTACATAACCTGTACACATGCACAGCTGTTATTGCTTGCAAACGATACTAGATAGGTCCAGCCCTGTAACAAGGGTCACTACACATTTGCATAACATGTACTCATGCACAGCTCTTATTGCTTGCAAATGATACTAGAGAGGTGGATATTACATATGTTATATTCATGGATAGTTACTTGGCTCTTCCAATTATCTTTGCTATCATTCTGCTAAACTGTCAGATGAATACAAATGATATGTATCCTGTTATTGAGTACTATAATTGCCAATAGACATAACTACTGTTTGCATAACATAACGGAACTGCTATGTAGAATAGAACACAGATCTGCCTAAAATACTGCACATTACACAGTTATTGGCACAATATCCCACAATACACACCATATTTGCACGGTAAGCCCACCTTTAACATGTTCATCTTACTTATACACCCATATATATGTCGACTGTTACAATATATTGACATATACTATCTCCTGTTACAGCACATACTTGTTGGACCAATCCTGACACTGACAGTGGCTGGAAGCTAATTGGTGGGTTCCAAGCCCATATCATCCCTTGTGGTGTATGCGGAGTTTGCCTTGTGACCTACAGCAGTACACACATAGAATACTGCAAGCATTACTACTGCTCAACAATACATCATTACAAGATAGCTATTTCCACTATATGCATTGATTACACTGTAATTCTTACAGAACAGGTACTACATACACAGACATACTACATGTTATACATACCTTTTTAGTAATCGGAGGTGTTATTAACTAGTATAATACTCGTTTTTGGTTCATCTTTTAGTGTTTTGTACTGTCCTACAGGTAGATACAGATGGTTTGAATGTGTGACAAGGCAACCTTTTATAGTTACAGATCAGTAACGTGCTATCCCGATGACCAATTGGTGTTCCTAAGTAGCTAATTACATGCACATCAGCTGCACTGCTACTGCATTAGCCAATACCATGGCTACAGTGGAGTATAATTGAGTACTCTCTTGGGTATTGTCCCTTTGCCTTACTTATGAGGAAGACAGCGTGGAAGTGTTGTTTGGAATCTATTGCAACAGCTGTATGGAGACTAACAGTAATATACTGTGTGTAATGCCTAGAGGATTTCATCTAAATGTGAGTACTGCTGTTATATTTCTGAACATTGCTACTTGTGCAGGGTTTGTCTGTACCTAATACTTCTGCATATGTTTCAGTCTGGACAGATTGTTTGACCAGCTCAAGGCTGCATAGCTATGCATATAATGCTAGGGGGTTTACAGTGTGCTTACCAGACATATTTAGTTTGTTGTTACTGTGTATCATACTGTGCTGATAATCAGTACTTGGTAACACTTCCTGGTGTACAAACCTTTCAGCCCTCTGAAAAGGGATTAGTTCATACAAACCCTGTTACATCAGCAGCTGTTCAATTGAATAACAGCAACTATTCCACATAGGGCCATGTTAATGTGTCTGTGTCCAGGTATGTTAAGGTTTCAGCAGATGTTGTACAGTAGTTGAATAACTGGTTATGGTATGACAATATGTATTGATGTAATTATTTTGGTTGTGGGGTAGATGCTGGTGGGTGTACATAGCACATGCAGGTGTGTAAGAACCCCTTTTATACAATGTCTATATGTGTGGGTGTTCTTTCCCTTAGTGGACTAATACTATGGTAATTGCAGGCTGATTCATTAAGGCACTGTTAAATGCTTCCTGTATAGCATGCAGGTACTGTTAGTCCTTGAATCCTTTTGGCAATACATCAGAATGTAATAAAGTTTTTCAAAATGAAAGCTGTCTGTGTATTTCTGTCATGGATATTTGCAGTCATTGCAGTTGTGTTGGTGACTGTGTCCATAGAACATATTTGTAATAGTGTATTGGCATATACTCTTCATATGTTATGTTCATATTGTTTGGGGGGGGGGAATGTGTGATTGCTATGGTCCATGTTATACTCAGATATGAACACTTCGGATGTTGTCTACAGACATGTATGTATGTGTGTGTATATATATATATATATATATATATATATATATATATATATATGTGTGTGTGTGTGTGTGTGTGTGTGTGTATAGATATATATTATTGCATACGTTTATCTGTACCTCCATAGATGTGTAGATGTTTTTAACCTATCTATCTATATACATATAAATATATATTTATATATATATATACATATATATATATATATATATATATATATATATATATACATATATATATGTAGACCTGTATATATTGACATGTCTTTATGTATCTCTCTCTCTCCATATATATATCTATATATCTATATATCTATATATGAGCATACACCTTTAATTGGGTACATGGCAGGTTGTCCTATTTCAACACATTCTTCCCTTTTGTGTTTTAACCTGTCTGCATACAGAGCTGGGATAAGTACATCCCAGGTAGCTTAGTGTTAAGTTACTCTGAGGATGGAGTACATGATTGCAGGTTCTAATCCTGGAAGGTGTTATTATTTTACCTCTTAGAGTACGTCCTGGTAGGGAAAGTGTGAATAATGCACATTTACGCAGTTGTAAGCAGGTTTGCCCATGGTTTGCGTGACGTCAAGCAAAGTTTAAACCTGTGAAGTGCTTCTCCATTTACTGTGTTTCAGTGCCGCTTACCATCGCGCAAACCCCGTCGAAACCCACTTACAACTGCTTAACAGTGCTTTACTCCACCTGCATCCAACAGCCCTTATTCTGGCCTTCAAAATAACTTAACAGCCCTTGCAGGTCTTGAACCCAGGACCATGAACACCACAGTCACTGACTTTACCACTAAGGCATCTAAGATATGTACAAATGTTATGGTGTTTAGAATATACAGGCATTCCTCACTACTGAAAACAAATGTGACAGTCAGTTGGTGTACATATGTCTGATACATGATAATGTTCATATGTTTGTGAAATTAGGTGTTGCAATGTGACATGACAGGGTGTATTATGAATGAGAAAGGTTCTTGTTTTGTGTCCTTTTTATATTGTCCCCATACTCCATGTATACTCCTCCAGTTCACTTATTGGACATCCGACCCAGGCCCTCCTTGATGTACAATTGCATTACCCATCATTTACCCCCACCCCAGTCTTCACATACACAACAACCACCCCTTCTATGGTGAATTAGGGTAATATTCCTGTTATAATACCAGAGCTGCATGTGTTTTGTGTACACTCCAATTCCTTTGGAGTGCTTCTGTGTCACAAAGTGTGTTCATAGATGTTTATATATATGGCTATTGATTTAACTGTATAATTAATATATATATATATATATATATATATATATATATATATATATGTGTGTGTATGTGTGTGTGTGTGTGCAGACATCACTGACATATATATATATATATATATATATATATATATATATATATATATATATATATATTTGTATTAATTTGCAACAGTAATACATATGTAGACTGGAATGTGTTGGTTCACAAACTACAGTACATTACAATGTACTGTACATATGTACACAAAGTTACTGTCCCATTTATGATCATTACAGTGAAATGTATATGGTATAAGGTGTAGTCTCAAGACTGTGAAACATGTATACACCTCAGATGGCTTAGTGGTAAGTCCCATGACTATAGTGTGCATGGTCCAGGGTTCAGCACCTGCGATGCTTTACAAATGTTTTTTACTCCAGAATAAGGCTCATTTAAGCAGTTGTAAGCATGTTTAAAAGTGTTTGTGTGACATTACAGCAGCGGTTAAACACAGTTAAACAAACTTTGTAACGTATAACCTGTGTGCGCAAACATGGCCACATCTGCTAACTACTCAGGATATGTACATGTCAGTGAAGTAACATCTCACTATGTGTTGACATAACATTACGTTCTCTGTGGACTGTACTCTCCAGCACACATGGGTTTATATGGGTGTTTCGAATGCTTATTATACAGACGATTACTACCTATATATACAAGCTGTGCTTAAGGTATACTTTTGAACATGATAAACATCCCTGCCTTTATCGGGATTGGAACCTCGAATGCACAGATACTATGCAGATGCTGTAACCATTACACTGTTGACATTAACGTTGCTTCCGCCTATTTCCTATTTAGATGATTTCTATGTGTAAGCTAGGCTAAGCAAAGGTCAGAGGCCCCCAAACTCACTGAGCTTTACGTACTCTTGAAATAACAACATATAACAAATGTACTGTGAGACAATACATTACATTCCTAACTACATTAGGCATAGCCCCTCACTGACACACTTCAAGGGAAACCTTGTTATGTGAATGGGTAACAGAATATACACCCCTGGGATCATGTGTCCCAAAACCATAGAGCCAGGGGTTGGGGGAGCCTGTCCAGTTTGATAGCTGTGAGACCTGTTGGGGGAATTGAATGGTGTTGAATTGCCACATTAGCATGCCCTCTTTAGATCACTAAGTGCCCCTATCATCCTCTACAACCCCAGTCTTCAACAGCTTCCAGCAACTCTGCCTGGAATTGCTTCATTGGCTATGCTTGACAGAGGCTCAGTTACTTCATCAATGGTGCAGAGAAAGCCAACACACTGTAGCTATGCTTCTAATTGCCCTTGGGCAGATAGGTAGTAGGCTATCTGTGAACCTCTAAAGTGCAGGCCATCATAGCCATAATATGTGAATAAACAGACCTCTAGATCACAGTATACAGTGAGAAATCACCGTGCAGTCAGGAAACAGTTAAGTACAGCGAGAACATGCAGAACACTGATTCTTAGTCACTTCAAAAGCCTATCTTGGAAGCTAGAAGACTTGTATAAGTTTAAGGCTTTCTATTGCTTACCATTAGGTTACCTACAAGAGAGATGAAAAACAAGCACAGATGGGAAATATGCATGCAATGATACCATACCAGCCTATGTGTCAGCCTTAGGCTTTGGAATACTGGCCAAGGCTATTGGCGCCCCCATGGTGCCTTATTTAGGAGAGTCTCAAAGGTGAATACCAGCTCCATAAACAGCATAATAGCAGATTCAATGCTACTCAACACCAGGGGTTGTGATCACAACATGCATGCACTCACAGCACTCCTCAGGATGGACAACATCAACATCTGTGCAGTAACTGAGATTTGTCTTAAGGCTCCTGAGAGCACACCAGCACTACCAGACTTCTACCCAAACCACACATTTCAGCCACAGAACATGGACTGACACAGACATGGAGGGGCTGTATCCATATTCATCAGGGATACCTACACCTCCAGGTTAGTGGGGCAGCATGATACCTCTGAGATCATCCATGTGCAGCTAACATCAGCCACAACTGCAATGTAAACTGTGGCCTGCTATGGATCACCCTCCATGACTCAGGACCACCACTCCATCTACCTGGAGACAGTGGAGAACATGACAGTCTAAATGCACACAGGTTCAGGCGCCTAGGCAGCGAGACATTTCCCTGTGGAACATTTGACTGGGGACACATGCCTGAAGTGACATTCAGCTGCAGAGAAATATGGCTGTTTGCAAATTCCCTGTGGGCAAAGAGAAGCATATGCTGACATGCCCACAACTTCAGTAACCAAATGCACAGGGGAAAAACAATGTCCATGGTCCCCAACGGAATATGAGACAGCAGGCAATATGGCAGGCATCAACAGCAGGCTGGCCAGAGGGCATGTCACTGGCAGTACAAATGCAGTGCACAGTGGGCAGTGCCTTTATAATTGGAGTATGTGGACCACTACCCCCTTCACAGTGTCTAGGGAACATTATCTAAAACATATACTGGAGCATAAATGTGACTACAGTATCCTGCAGGATTTCCTCCATGCTGTAGCACACTTCTACTTGTTGTAGTTACATAAGTATGTACTGTACACTGAGCACAACACTCATCACTTCTTCTGCCACCATTCATTTGGTTATTAAAGCTGTGAGCATGGTAGGCTGTGCTTCTCTTTGCCCACAAGGAATTTGCAAACAGCCATATTTCTCTGCAGCTGAATGTCACTTCAGCCATGTATCCCCAGTCAAATGTACCGCAGGGAAATGTCTTGCTGCCTAGGCACCTGAACCCGAATCTTTTGCATTAAACTTGTCTGCATGGGTGAACTTAACAGAAGCAAGCTGCAAGTGTTTCCTGAGGTATGCATATGGCATCAGATTCCACAGCTTGAAGGAATTATTGATAAATGTGACATCACAAGACATTTATAATATTAATTATTATTCAAATAAAAATGAATCCTGTGGGTGGCCACGGTGGTGCAGCAGTTAGCGTTGCCACATCACAGCAAGAGGTTCCCTGGTTAGATTCTCAGCTGGGATGCCTTCTGTGCAGAGTCTGCATGTTCTCCCTGTGGTCACGTGGGTTTTCTCCAGGTGCTCTAGTTTCCTCCCACATCTCAAAGACATGCAGTAGGTGGATTGGACACTCTAAACTGGCCCTAGGTGTGTGTGTGTGCCTTCTGTGGAAGGTTGGGCTGGTAACTTGACACCATAAAACTCCACTGCCAATCATGAGCAGACAGATGATCCACTGTGGCGACCCTAACTGGGAAAAGTAAGAAGAAGAATTCAAATAAAATGTATCCAAAATGTCTGTGCAGTTTCTTCTCCAGATATAACTTGTCCAGAGTTTTATAATATACGTTAATAAAACTGCCAGATACTGTTGAAAGACTCAAACCTTTTAAATAATTTTCAGTTTTCCAGCACATATTTAAGAATTCTAATATTATACTTGATGAAATTATGGTTACTCAAGAGAAGTTTAAAAACATCCCTTTCTAGACATTATGGATATATTAGTTAAGAAGCTAGTTCTCTAGTTAGATTTTAGAGAAGTGGAACTTGCAATTTAATCAAAATATCTCATATAAATTGGCAACGACAGCAGTTGTGAAGGTCTTTTCCATTAATATACCTTATTTTGATAAAATAAATAAGGTATATAGTTGAATAATCTGAATTCCAATATTCTACACATTATAACTTCAGTATATAAAATAATTATTGATCCTGAATTCTCAACTTATGCCCTTTTAATTATTGGTATAATATCGTGATGAAAGATACCACTGAATGTGACTGGTCACAATATGGGAATTTTATTTATAAATATCTTCCTAACTCCATATTATTTTGTACACAGTTTATAACTGACCACAGTGCTTATCTGATACCCATTAAATTAGTAACTTTTGTGATGACTGCTTCACCACATTGACCACAGTGTCAGATACATGAAGGAGAAGGAAGGCGTGGACTTAAAATATAGCATGTGGGATAGCAAAGCGACAGAAAGAATCTTGGTTATTAGTTTATTTAACAAGCTGCATAAGTTTCATATTATTGTTTGTCCCCTTATAAGAACTCCAGCTGATCATCAGTTGTTTGGCTTCTCCAATTTCTTTAAACCTCCACACCTGGTACTACTTCCACAGTTGACGATGCCCTTAATGGAGGGAAGAAGGGGAAGAGAACAGGTAGCTGGCTGGTATCCTCCTGGAAGAGGCCATCACAGGTGGGATGGAAAGAGGAAATTAAGACTGATAATGGCTGGAATGGAGCTTCAAGATGGCAGCATCATATATGCTTGCCTTCCAATGCTGTACCCCTAGTGTACTGACTCTATATGTTAGGTTGATTGGGACAATTTGGGGTGTGGCCTGATGATATTTTCTGCTTCATATTCTAGGGCAATCACTCTTCCTTGGCCCTCCCAGACTCCCAGCCTGGCAATCATTCCAAGCATCCACCTCCTCAGGACTTGAAGAATGACCCTTTCATATCGGCATGAGCTCACCTAAAGGATAGACATGCCCATCCATCCTGCCGTGCTCTGTCAGATGCTCAATCTGCTAATTATATTTGCATCACCTGGGCCATAGTCAGGACAGTATCCCTCTCTACCACTGAGATGACTTAAATTTCAAGTTATTAATTCTACTCCAACCTGGGAGCACAGTATATTAAACACTGCCCTTAGTAATGAATTAGAAGCTTTGTTATTAGTAAGTGGCTAACAAAGCACTATTTCTCTTTGACGAACTTGCCTGCTTTTTTCAGTAAACTGATTTAAGCCATCATGATTTCAAAAAGGATTCATCAAATAAACTAAAACAGGGACATATTTTCCATTTTTTTCATGAGAAATTATAAGAAGATTCTGAAATGAGGACTGCTTGAGGACAGGAAAATAAGAGATGTCATGGATTTGGCATTTTAGATCAAAGCATTAATGTATTGTAACTTGTATTTCTTCTAATAATTGCTACCAGTAAGACTGCTAGTTTGTTTTACTGATTGTTTGTGCTTGGAATCTGTTAAGATAAATAAAGAGAGATAAGCACTACAAAGAATTTCAATAATGGTGAGAAACTATGTTCATTTTTTATGGGTACAACTGCCATAATTTTAGTCATGAAAATGCATTTTTATATGTTTTTAAATAACCACAATGGTGGAAGATACAAAATAACTTTAATCTTAATGTTTATGGACCATCCTTGGTGAGCACAAATGTTGCAACATTTATTTTAATAAGGATGATGAGCAGATGGTTCTGTAGAAACAGGCGCATTAGAAATTTAATGGACATCATCATTAAAAGTTTTTATGTATATAGCAATACTGCGAAGACAATGTATTTTTGTGTATTTGAGGCATAAGGCTGGCAACTGAACAGGAAATGAAACTAGAAAAACACCACAGGTCTATATATATATATATATATATATATATATATATATATATATATGTATATATATATATATATATATATATATATGTAAAATGATATATATATATATATATATATATATAAATGCTGTATATATTTTTATATATATATATATATATATATATATATATATATATATATGTACATACATAGAGAGAGCGAGCGATATAATACAAAATATGTTTGCCACCATGAAACTGGCAGATAAAATGCAACCCTTTGAGTCATAAGTGTCATGTCATGTCATATCATATGATATCATGTCATACATTCATTTATACCAGTGCAAACCTCCTCCTCTGGTATTTTAAATTTTCAAACAAGGAAAAATAAATTTCCCAAGTGAAAGTGAACACTTTGAGGAGGGAATTTTAACAGATTAGAGAATGGGTGAAACACACATCACCACTCTAACACCTCTTAACGTCTTTGCACTTCATATCTGGCATTGAGTACTAGAAAATCAAACATTGTATGATGGATAGAGCAAAATGATGCAGCAAGATTGAGCTATTATTAATTTATTAGCATTTGTTTACCAAGATTACTTGTCTGGGCAGAAGAGGCCCAGGGTAAAAAAGTCCAAAATCAAGGATGTTCTACAAAATCATGGCTAGTTAATAGACATGGGGGGGTGTGCAATGCCTTGTATTGTATGATTTTTTCCTTTATTTCATCCTAATGAAACAAATGAGATGTATGCAGTCAACAAAGTGGCTGCATGTGTGTGTGTGTGTGTGTGTGTGTGTGTGTGTGTGTGTGTGTGTGTGTGTGCGTGTGTGTGTGTGTGTGTGTGTGTGTGTGTGTGTGTGTGTGTGTGTGTGTGTGTGCGCGCGCGTGCGTGCGCCTCTGTTTGTTTCAGTATATGTGTGTATGTGTTTCTATGGGCTCCCTAATGAAATGTCAGCCCTCAAAATGCTGAGTGCTGACATGCAGAAAAACAAAAGATTGAAAACACAGGAGAAGAGCGAATCTCAAAGATTCTCTTTTCCTTAAAACTTCCTTTTGCGGGGGGGGGCAACCCATCTTCACTCTCTCAATGTGGAGGGCAAACACCCCACACTCCCAGACTTATATACACCAACTCCAAGATTGCCATACTTTGGAGAAAAGGGAATATTCTGAGAAGTGGCATCTCAAACTTGATATATACAAGTCTGATCTTTCGGCCATTCAGTGTATGTATTTTGGGACTCAGTCTAGCTGGTCCCGATATTTCAAATGGTTACCGTTTCTATGTCTGTGCTTCTGGTGTGTGTATGTGTATATGTATATGTGTTTGTGTGTGTATGCACATTAAATACTTACATAACATATATTTTTGGATGAAAAATACTGACGTCAACAACAATTACATATGCTATAGCAAGTTTGAAATATTAGGCAGAAGAACTATTTTACTTCAAAAATAAAAAAATATATACAGTAAAAATACAAAAATTTTAACAGATTCCATTCTCTGAGCTCAATAATGCTTGACAGGGTGGTGTTATCACAGAAATATAGCCCTCCCAGAGATGGCAAGGCCCTCTGCCTGCAAAGTCACACATCATAGCACATCCTGGAGGGCATTATTTTTCTGATAATGCATACCATGTTGGGCATTATTGCTTGCATAATAACCTTTCTAAGGTGGTTGAAAAGGTGAATGCTTACAGTATAAGCTACTTTACCAGCTATTTAAGCAACAGGTTGGGATACTATCTTATAATCTTGGTGACTAGAGGTTGTTATATATTTCCCCGGATTTACTAATCTTCTGTGCAGGAGTAATCTAGTCCTGCATGGAAGTGGCAGTTTAGGAGGAGGACGGCAGCGCGCCATGCATATTAATGAAGGCACACTGCCTGACCTCCTAATCCTACATGGAGTGTGGACGAGTGCAGGGGGCATGTCTGAGAGTAGAGCTCTCAGAATAAACATGGCCCTGGAAAGTAGAACAGCAGAAACTGCAAATAAATGAGCGAGACCGCTCATAGGTGTCCACATATCCCCACCAACAGTCCCCCATGTGTACAACAGGAACAGTACATATAAATAAAACGAAGAAACCCTTTTATTTTTTTTTTTAAACCCTCGAGTAAAGCTAACTGTAGGTGCGCGGGTTTGCCCATTGCTTAGCTACGGTTAAAGCAGTTTAAAAGGCTGAAGAGGATAACAAGGAAGATACATGTAAATGAAGCAGCACAGCAATACTGTACTGGTCAGAGCATCCGCCTAATGAAGAGGCATTCCCGGTTTGAGTCCCACTGCAGCACATTCCATTTTCTATGTGAAATCTGTATATGAACATTTGTTTGACATTCTTTTGCAGTATAACTTATTAAATAACATTTAAAGTGAACCGGAGTACTACATTAAATGCACATGTCAAGTGTCAGTGTCATAATGAATTTTTCTTTTTTTTTTTAATAATGAATAATTAATAATTTAATAATTTTTATAATGAATAAGGCACTAGTAAGCAGGTTTAAGCACGAATAAGCAGTAGTAAGCATATATCAGCACTAGTAAGCATGTTTAAGTGCGTTTGCACAGGGTAAGCATTGCCTACACAGATTAAGCAAAGTAGAAGCTAACTGAATGTAAGAAACTGTAACCGGAGGTTAGCATTGCTTAGCTGTGCGTACACCCGCGCACACCCACTTACAACTGCTTTAAAGTGCCTTAATCACTCTGTACCCAACAGCCTGTGTTCTGCCCAGCAACAAAATAAACAGCTCTTGCAAGGACCCTGCACACCATAGACAAAGTGATTTACCACTAAGCCATGGCAGATACAAAGAGATTTTATGTTTTCAGAAACATATCCAGTCCAGTCATGCAACAGTACAGAGAATGTATACCAACATCTAGATGTATGTGTGTGTAAATATATTAATATCTAAACAGATACAACATATATAGATATGTATATATATATATATATATATATATATATATATATATATATATATATATATATTAATTTCTAAAACTATATACATATATATATCAATATATATGCACATATATACATGCATATGCCTAAATCGACACATACATGTGTCTACACCTATATGTCTACATATACACAGCATGTTACATATGTGAACGAAGATATATATCTATGTAGGTATATACTGACATAGTTATATATATGTTAGTAGATATATATATATATATATATATATATATATATATATATATATATATATATATATTTACATAGGTATATATGGCCGTACATCTGTAGATAGGAATGGCAGATTAACAAATACACATATGTCCACATGCACCGTTAATGGGGTTGAGAGGCCCCGCACACTATACATCTTTTACGAATAAGCATGCCCCCCACAGCCAAACGCGTGCACCCTGCAATACACTACCAAGTACAGTCTGCCTCCCATAGGACATGTAATATGTGGAAGCCATCAACATCCCCAGGATACAGATACACAGACACAGATATGCAGATGCAAGTATATATATATATATATATATATATATATATATATATATATATATATATACATACACACACACACACACACACACACACACACACACACACACATGCCTACACATACACACGCAGATATATGTACAGTAAGATACATATGTTGAAGGTGCACACAATATGGAACAGCCACTATGCGTACAGTTAACACCTGAACAACTGGACACTGTATGGGCCACCCATACAAATGTCAATCATTGCCTGCAACATATACCCATAGAAAGGTCGTAGGAAAGACAACACACACATGTTTGCAGAAATGGGAATCCTTCAATTGTGTACTATAACAGTTCTATATGCCATGTCATATAGCTGTTCAGATACTGACAACCATATAAACAGAGTACTGCAACTGTGAAACAGTAGTTTGGAAAGGTTCACAACTGTTGCTCTCCAGGCCAAGCCCTTCAAATTGTACAACAGTGAAGACAGACTGGGCCACAGGATACCAAACAATCAACAGTATGTACTGCAGGTGTGAGTTCAGCAGCCTCTATCTACACTCTGTACAAACTCAGTAGGAGGTAAAGATGTTTTGTGATTAAATGGGTTGTAAATGGTACATAACAAGGCATAACTGACACCATCACGAGCACACTGACAAACAGAACAGTCTGTATGGCAGGAGCCAGTAGGCTTGCAGTAGCCGAATTCATGTAAATAATGTCAATATAGGTGAAATATACGGTACTGTACATCCAGATAACTTGTGGCAGCTCACCCCTGATATCCCCACATTTTGTAACAGCCTAGGTCATTTATCATGCTCCCCACCTACACTCAATAATACAGGCCCATATCCCACTGTTACATACACTGGCCTCTGGAGTGCATAAGGACACACATGTATTGTGTAGGTGACACCCACACATATATGGCCCCAGCCCCACTGTATGTGTGGGGGATACAACAGCAGTGGACTAATGGCAGCAATAGCAGTGTGATATACTCACAGCCCACTACAGAACAACCCCCATCAGCATGACATATGTGCAAAGCTTGGTATGGAGATGGAGGACAGAGGCTGGAACACAGGCACATATGTGGAACACTGCTGCCATACACCAAGCAAGGTGCTGGTGTTACAGGATAGTCTGTAACATACCCTTAATCAGGGAATTGAGGTTAGACACAGAAATGGATGTAGCCATGTACTGATAGCATGCAACACACACACACTACCAGTGTAATATCTGACACAGGACCTGTGTGGTGGACGGACAACACATGATAGGCATACCTCTGTTCAGCAAGAGGATAGGCCCACAGTAGTGACCTATGCAGACAGACTGTATTCCAAGATACACTAGTATGTACACACACACACCTTGTAACACCAGTACTATGCAAAGCATAACACGATTCTACTCACATTCTGTCTGTAGTTCCTGATCCTGCTACAAATATGTGACCGCCATGAGTGTGCAGATTTTCCTGTAAGAGGTATTGCTACCTGCTGTCTGCAACACTGATGCCCACACACAGGAAGGATGTCCATCACACAGGAAGTGTAAAGGGACCACACCCACATGCTGTAGGGATTTATAGTGAGTGGTTGCCATGACAGTGGTAATTGGAAGTAGTACACATGTGTAATTATATATATGTGGCTATCTGGATAAGTATATGTACATATATTTCCACCATGTGTCCTGGACTTGGAGTGTAGCTCTACCCCAGCCCCTATAGTACCAAAGTTGTAGTGCAAGGGGATGTCATGTATATATAGCAGGCATATTACCAGACTATTGCTACTGCCATTGGGATTGTCTTCACAGACATGGTGTGTGTGGAAGGTGATATCTGCTTATAATGTGTGCCATTGCCTACTGACAGACATCCTAAGGAAATCATTATAAAGTACCGCCGTTAGTATGTAATGCCCCTGTGGAGTGCAGCAGAGATATTGGCCAATATATGTGGAACATCGAACACACCCTGTACAGTTCAGAGGTTTACACATAATCCCTTAGTGCACTATGTGTGTACCAGGCCTGACAATATGGATGTAGACAGCTATGTAGATGGGTATAACACATAAAGACTGGTATACATATGCCACCATAGGTTTTGGATTCACACACTCCTGTCTGGCCTGACACATAATGATTGCTGGTGCAGGGGTGCCATGGACACATGCTACCCACTAGATATTGACATACATCTGTACAGCATCCCACTGCTCTGTCTGACATATATGACCTTTAAGGGAGGCTTGGCAATGGTATATCTGGCAAGTATATGAACATGACATCTCACAGGGTAAGTACACTAAGCTGCTTGGCAGACTGGCTCAACACCAGTCTACATCTCCTATGGGGGAATGCACATGTACCTGCATATATAGCAGGCTCAACAGCCAAGTCACAGCACATGGTAAGATACACCTGTGTGAAAGTGCATAACCACAACCATTATGAACACAGCCACAGCCACATATGGTAAGCTAGCATAATATTACAGTATATGGACTATCTGTTCTACACCATCCTCATATGTGCCACTCCCAGAATGACCCTACATATACTGGGTTGCTACACAGTTTGGTCTAATGGCTCTCTGTGGTATGGGACATGTGTGTGGATGGCCCTACAAACATGTACAGCATAACGGTACCATACAGTGTGGCAGCATGTAACATCAGATAGAAGGGGAGCTAGAACAATGACATCTACCACAGTCTGTACACAGGCTAAAGTACATATTAACAATACACACACTGCTGACATTCACCATCACTACACAGACCTCAGTACTGTACAAATATTCACAGAATGTCCAGGTTATGTCATAAAATATAACCCCTACTGTACATGACATGTGTAGCAGTCGGATATCTCATTGGCTTGTTATCAGATATGATGACACTAATTATGGTGTACAGCACATATGCACCAATTCATGCATGCCATATGTACAAAGGTTGACAGAGATGTGGCTGACAGCACATACACAGGGCCAGTATAGACATGTTGCTGTGATAACCTCATAAAGTTACCATTGTAACGGGGTTTGTTGCAACATATGTCCTATGAGGGATATGAAGTCAGTAACTGTCACAGCCTTCACCATCTACAGACTGCAATCCTCACACTACCTTCTGTATTCCACAGATAGATGCACTGTGGCTAACACATGAAACCAAAGGCACAACACTGCCCAGTTTGCAGATGACCTTGCAGATGGGGATTCCTGATATACATGGAACTGACATGGGAGGTATTGTGACATGTACGACAGGCATATCCAGACAAACACTGTTAAACCAACATTACTCCAAATGCAGTATAGCGGCACTTACAGTCTGTAGTCAGATCAGGCACATCCCCCTCCTGTTGTTGGCCTCTTTCCACAGTGTATGTTGTTAGAGGTACATCCCAATCCATCTGAGATGCTGTTTGCCAAACAACAGATCTAGTTCCTGCTCACAGTGACTGAAAAGGGCCAATACCACCATGATGTTCCTAGGTACTGTAGTGTGCTTCCATGCAATTGGCTATGGGAATGTTACCACAGCTGTTCCACATGCAATCAGCTAGGGGAGGGCTGCAATTTGTGCAGAGGCCATCAGCTGATCATGACCATCACTTACAATACACATGCTGCTGCCTAAGCAAAGCAGGTGTGGGTCTCCACATCCACCAGAGAGGGAGGGGGGAGGCAGACAGAGGCAAATACATGTCAGGGAGGGGTGGGAGAGTAAAGGTGAAGCATGTTTGTGTCACACACCTACCAGCACAGGGTATCAACCCCCTGACAACTATGTCGTGCTATCACAGTTCAATGCAGTTATTGGATGCGCCACATGGGTTACCTGCCGTGGAGCACTCAGAACATATATGTGATGGTGAGTGACATCTACAACAGGGATACGGTAGATACATGGTAGGTGACGTACATGTGCCTGTCTGCATGAACAGGTGCCAGCGTCAACATAGGCACACTCACACAGGGATGCACATACATTGACACACTTGGAAGGGCCAGGAGTGCAACCCAACACTAATGGGATTGCCACAACACATCAATGTGCAGGTATCACATGCACTGCATGGGTCATACGGAGGTCGTATGGGCACAGAGTATGTGGAGGTGTCAGACATCAGACAGCATGCTTCAGTATGCCCTGGGGGATTGTAGTGAGTGTGGATGTGGACATACACACCATACAACACACACACAAACACACAGGGTGCCAGTTCCAACATGCATGGATGCATGTCTGCACAGGTGTGTGGTGGCGATGGGTATATCTTGGCATCAGGCCACATTACAATGGTCTGCATTGTGGTTCAGGCCTGTAGTGTCTGCATCCCCCATCCAGTCACCTGGGTGACCATTGTGTGTGGCCAATGCTGTGCATCCCTTGCCATGTATGTGTTCCTTAGTCCATGACATGGATGGTGTCTGGGATATGCACACCTCCCACATGCATGTACAGTGACATGTGGAACTGTACCTGGGGTATCTGGCCCATGTTGTGAACACAGATATCATCAGATGTGCCAGTCTTGACCACCTGTGGCAGGAACTGGTAATGGGCAGCAGGTTTACCCTGCACCTACATTGATAGCATGCTAACAGCATTCCCTGATGTCAGTGTCATCTGTCCATACAGGGCATGTTGTCAGGCATGGTATGTCCATTGTGAGTCACATGTGAAGGCAATTCAGGTCTTGCAGGTGTCCACTGGAGAACATGGAGATGCACTGTCTGCATGTACATGCATTTTGGACAGATGGGCAGGGTGACATGCCCTCTGTAGCCCACTGCTATCACTGCATAGTTACTATCAGTGGCCAATATGCAGTGTACTACCCACATATTGGCTGTTGCCTAGGCATGTGTGTGCGTATGACACATGGGTTGAGTGTGTGCTCTGGGTAATAGTGGGATTGCTAACTGTGATTGGCTGGCCTTGATGTCACATGTATGGGTATGGCTTTGCACCCTAACCTCTCAGCTAATTTACATCTGTTATCCCTGTATGGTTGACATTGTGATATATAGTAGGGCCACCATAAAAGACATAAGCAAAACTCCCTTCACATTGCCCACAGGTGTCACACACTCACAGCCACCTCTACACAGGATATGAGTTACAAACACACACACACACACACACACACACACACACACACACACACACACACACACACCTGTCATGTCTGGGAGTAGAACCCTACCTAACTAGTTTATTACATTACAGCACTATGCACTTAAAGTACACATCATGCAAATTACTGGAGTACTTCTTTCCCAAAGGTGTATTTCACAATTAATGACAACAGCAGGATTACCAAAGAAGGGCATTTCAACTGTACTGCAAGTGACTAGCCTACAATGCATTGCTCCCTACACAGACAGTGAGACACACACAAAACATCCACAACTGACATGTGTGGGTATAGAACCCCTGGCCAAGGTCTACATCACACTATAGCATGGAGCTGTTATAGGACGCACCACAGGGACTAAAAGAATCCTTCCCCAGAGGTGTATTTCACAATGAATGACATCAGCAGGATTAACAAAGAAGGGCATTTCAACTGTACTGCAAGTGACTAGCCTAAAATGCATTGCTCCCTACACAGACAGTGAGACACACACAAAACATCCACAACTGACATGTGTGGGTATAGAACCCCTGGCCAAGGTCTACATCACACTATAGCATGGAGCTGTTATAGGACGCACCACAGGGACTAAAAGAATCCTTCCCCAAAGGTGTATTTCACAATGAATGACATCAGCAGGATTAACAAAGAAGGGCATTTCAACTGTACTGCAAGTGACTAGCCTAAAATCATTGCTCCACACACAGACATTGAAACACACAGAAAACATCCAGAACTGCCATGGGTGGAGATGGAACCCTACCATGATTCTAGATCATGCTACAGCTGTATGCAGTTACAGGATGTGCTACAGACATTACTGAGCTACAACCTTCCCAGAGGTGTATTTCTAGGTGGGTGACATCAGCAGCCTTGCCAAAGTTGAGTATATGAATTCTAAGGAGTGTAAGTACCCTAAAAAGCATTGTTCTCTACTCAGTCAGAGACACACAGATTCACACAGACACATTTGCCAAGTCTGGGGTTGGTATATCTACCTAACTACATTATCACACTATAGCAGTACGCAGTTACAGGACATGCTATGGAGATTACTGGGTTATGACTTTCCCAGAGGTGTATTTCTAGGTGAGTGACATCAGCAGCCTTGCCAAAGTTGAGTTTATGATTTGTGTGGAGTGTGAGCAGCCTAAAAAGCATTGCTCTCTACTCAGTCAGACACACAAACACAGTTGCCAGGTCTGGGTTTAGAGCACCTACCTAACTACTTTATCACACTACAGCAGTTATAGGACATGCTACACAGTTTGCTGGGTTATAACTTCCCCAGAGGTGTATTTCTAGGTGAGTGACATCAGCAGCCTTGCCAACGTTGACTATATGATTTGCATGGAGTGTGAGTAGCCTAAAAAGCATTGCTCTCTACGCAGTCAGACACACACAGATTCACATACAAACACAGTTGCCAAGTCTGGGGTTAGAACTACTACCTAACTAGTTTATCACTACAGCAGTACATAGTTATAGGACACACCATGTCCTATAGGACACGCCATGGAGATTACTGAGCTACAGCTCTCCCAAAGGTGTATTTCACATTGGATGACCTTAGCAGGCTTACCATAATACTGCTATGGGGAGGGCGGTGTGTGCATGAGCCATAACCAATTCATATAGGGTTGACATGCCACATGCGGGCACACACGGGGTCATATGTCATGGGTACATTTATACAGCTACTTGATGACTGACTACTTCCTTGTACAGTCATGTTGCACAGCTGGCACTTGCACCACATAGTCTGTCATGCTGATAGATACTGGTGGTTAGTATCTGCAGTAAGTGACATTTGCACCTCATGTGTTTGGGGCCCTTTGGCTGTGTGCTGGGTGGGACAGGCCCAGGTGGCTCCTTGTTATGGTCACCCTCTTCCACACATCTATGTCCCTCTACCTTTGGCTTATTATAGTGTGTTGACCTTACATATATGTCTATATTCCTATCCACTGTGTGTGCAAGGCAGGAGTGGTGCATACTGACTTGTGCCTGCACTAAGAACTATGACTGCCAGATATTTCTGGTCCACTGGTGTTTGCAGACATGGCCTTCATGTGTTTAAGTGTGTGAGCATGCCCAGTATGACCTTTCAGTATGTTGTTGACTGACATTGCCTTCATTTCTCTCTGTGTGTGAGCATGCCTAGTATGGCCATCTGTATTGCATGTGTGGATCAAGTCCAGGTAGTTTGCACTGTGGTGCTGACCTTTGTGATGTACACCGACAGGTAGCATGCTGTGTCTGCAGGGTATCCATCGGTCATTTGGCATTGACTGTTACTACATTTCTGCATAGCAAGAGGGGGGAGACACCTGACTGTTTCTACATTTCTACACAGGAGTGGGGGAGGCACACCTGACTGTTACTATAAGTGTATGTAGGATGGGGGGGACACACCTGACACTTGTACACATTTGTTAGGGCTGTACTGGTATGTCGGGTACTCCATTTCAGTCTGTAGTCTTACCTATCGTGCTGGCTAGTGGCATACCAGTGTACTACAGATCTTAGCTTTAATTACCTACATATTAGTTTCTGACTTCCTAGCCTTCACAACTTACATCCAAGTGCCTGGCCTGCTGTAGTCCGTCTGTGTAGGCCTAGGGGTGGGGTTACCCATAGGACTTTTTCAAAGGCCATAGTACAGCATTTGTTTGTGTTTGTCTACACCTATCCTGCTGGCTGTAACTGTTGTTGGGTATGTGACCCCCCCCCCAACTGGCATGTGTGAGTCACTTACCTTGTGGGCGTCCCAGTATTGAGGGTGGTGCTGCAGGGCTGCCTATGTCGGATGCACATAGTACACTCTCTATACATGGTTGAGCACAGGTAGTGTCATGTTTAGCATCCCTTTCACTGTATGTGCTAGTCAGAGAGAGGTGTCTTTCCCTGGGTCCCTACTGTGTCAGTGCATGTGCTATGCATTGCCTCTTTGCCAAGGTCAGGGCATACTGGGCATGCCCCCTTCTGCCTATTGGGGCAGGCTCAGGTTGTTCCTCCTCTGATTCACTCTGTGCCTGTGCAGGCCTTGGCAATGGTAGGGGGCTGTGTGGCCCTGCCCTATGCTGTTCCTGCTGCAGCTATTTCCACAATATCATATGGTGTAGCAAGGCACATAGAAGGACAATTTGGGTACATGTAGTTGGTGAGTACTGCAAGGCTCCACCAGATGTGTCCAGGCACCAGAACCATGACTTGAGCATCCCAAACACATGTTCTATTATGATTCTTGTTTGTGCGTGTACCTCATTATGGAGTTTTTGTTTGGGTGTGTGTGCATTTCTGATGGGTGTCATCAGCCATGGCTCCAGTGCGTATCCAGCATCCCCCACTAGGTGACTGTGTGGGATGTCCCCATTGGAAAATGTCTGGTACAGCTGCATCAGATGCCAGATGTAGGAATCAGGGTAGCTTCCAGGGCAGCCAGCACACGCATTCATTATTATGCCCTGGACATTGCACATGACCTGGCAGTTGATGGAGGGGAAGCCCTTATGGTTGATGTAGACCTACCCCACTCACCAGGTGGTGCTTTGATGCATATGTGCGTGCAGTCTATTGCATCCACTACCTCAGGGTATTCTGCTATTTGGTGGAAGAAACGCATATTGCTGGCCAACACCTCACGGGTGATGGGGAAATATATGTGCTCACTGACATGTGCTGACATGGCATCCAGGAACTGGTGGAGTACCCTGGATGCTGATGCCTGTAAAATCCCCATCATATCCCCAATTGGCCTTTGGAAGGTACCTGTAGCTAGTATTCTTAGGCCTACACAAACCTTGGTATCCACTGGGATGGGTTACCCTCTGTTAGTTCTGTGTGTCAGGTGTGGCCGGCACAGCTCAACAATTTGCTGTAGGAGGTCCTTGTCCACCCTATAGCTCTCCACTATCTCCAGCTCATGTAGCCCCTGGTAGGTTACCCTGGGTCTGTACACTGTTCTCCGTCTCCTCACTGTGGGCTGCTCAGCAGCTTTCACATCCTCACTACCCTCAGCCTCTTGCACATGCTGGTTTATGATAGCAAAAGCACCCCTAACATTTTTTCGCTTGCTTTCGGTTTGTAAAATTTCCCTGTCTGTATACACCGGTGGTGCAGAGTTTTTGGAAAAAACAAGGGGGAAAGGTGTTTGCATAGTTTATAGTGGTGTGCTGGGCTGGTCTGGTCTGCTGCCTGTGTAATTGGCTGATTCTGATACATTTCACCTGTCAGCTAAGCTAGTTCTCTTGGATTACCATCCTACTGCTGTTTTCCCTTCCCATTGCCTCCCTGTTTAAGCCTGTGTGCGCTCACAGTGCAGAGTGCTCAAATGTGCACAGAGCTGCTATTTCCTGGTTTAACTTCCTTTTTCTTCCTGTAAAACCCAGTGCGTGGCCCGCACACCCGCTTACACTTTGTAAAGGATGCTAGGCAGGTTTAGACACACCCCTAGCTTAGCTGTGCTAAGCTAGGAGCAATCCCGAGCCACAGGACTCCAATCCACTTACAGTATGCCTGACACCCCCCACATGATGTTACCTATATCCTAGTCTTCCACCCAGCTATTTATACTCTTACACTCTTGGGACCTGCCTCACACCCTGGGGAAATCTGGGATTCACTATCCATCCCCTCATTTGCATAGGATTGCCTGCTAATGCAAAGTTACATGTCCCAAACTGAGCCTCCCCCCTTAGCAACCATTACTTACTGGCCAGGTTGTCTTATGCCTGCCATTGACTTGCATGGCAGAATACCGCTTTTTGTTAGAATGCTTATTTTAGATTTATTTTATTATTTCACCTCGATCCTGTTTGCTGACCTATGCTTAAACAGCCGAGATAGGCGAAATAAAAATAAAAGTTTTTTATTTTTTATTTTTTAAACAGTTTGCAATGCCAATGGCCTTCTACTTGGCCATTGGCATGCTTCCTCAATAAAATGAAATCATTATTTGGAGCTGTCATAGCTCCGTTTTGTAGTTTGTAGAAATGTACTTGGTTACTAACCGAGTACATTTCTGCAGACAGAACTCGCCCTGGACTGACAGCTGCCGGCTTCCTGGATCGCAAATTACCCTCATTTGCATGGTTTTCACCTGCAAATGAGGGTAATTTGCATACAGGAGCTCGGTCCGCAGGATTCGTCTAGGAGCTCACGGGCACGTCCCGGGAGCTCGTTCCTGGATAGCACGTCGGCCATATTGCCGAAAATAGCTCTTAGACTAATCCTGCATGCTCTACAGGGCTTTGTAAATCTGGGGGATTGTCTTCTATTTAATAAAAAAAAAAAACAAGAAAAACTGAAAACAGAACAGGGCTCAGAAATGAAAATAACACTTTACACAGCAATAATATTTCTGAAAGGACCCTTCCATAAACTACTGAAGAAAAAGTGTTAAGATCCTGCTTTTGATAACTTGGGGACAGGCCCCTCACCCACATGGCACATGCTAGAGGCTTTACCACTTTCATCCTCCTTACTAAAATCACTTCTAAAGTCAAACCAGCTGAGAAATAGAGGTAATTTTGTTGAAAAATCTCATCTATAAAATGGAACTTGAAGAAATTATCACTAACAGAAGGTTTGCCGTTTTTCTTCATAAAAACTACTCGTTACTCACTAAAAGTATCTTTTGAACATTTACTGTTACGATGTGCAAGTAAATATCTGTGGTCAGTTATACCATTTCACTACCAAAATGTACTGTATGCACAGCACTGAACCACCTAGTTAAAGCTGTAATTAAATATTCTACATTTTACCGCTTCATTCCACATTTTAAGAAGCAATGTTCCACACTTGAAAAAAGGGCATTTAAGAAATTGTCAGTGTATACAGGAATAAATGTGGATAAAAGCAAAACTGATATAACAATGAAATTATTCTGCTTAGAATTTACAAATTAATATATTTAAACATTTCTTGAATGTAAAGCATAATCTTATGGCTGCAATATAATAGAACCTACAGCAGATGCATGGCTGAGTTTCAGCTTAGATGTTGCTCACAGCGCACCTTTGTAATGGACATCTGTGACTGCTGACTGTACTTTCAGAAATTAACCCGAGTGGAAAAACAGTACATTAGATTAAAGGGAACTTGAAGTCACTTTAGATAATCCATTAGCTAGATATATTCTAAGTGCAGTCGTATCTGCTGCATTGTTAAAGTCTGAATGTTACACTCTGAAATATAACCTTATTTTTTTTTTAATTTGCTGTTCAGCCAGTGACAGCTGAGAAGAGCCCTGTGTGTTAAGAAGTCTGTGAAATGAGGAAAACAAAGCACCATGAATAAATGTCACACCAACTAATATGCAATATGCAGTTCCCAGCCTGCATTCAGATCACATTCTAACTAAAGAACTGAACCACTGTGCTGAATTGACAGCTATGTTGGAGCGCAAGAAAAATATATGTTGATACTTTCAGACTAATTTTTCTCATGTGATAGAGTTTCAAACACCAATTCACCTTGAACCTACAATGACATATTCAGGCCTGAGGAACTCAGCATGTAAAAACTTGAGAATATGATGCCTGTTGGCACCAGCATGGTCAGGCAGCAGGCATTTTACGAAGGAGGACGGGTAATTTAAAAGGCACTGATCTTCAAAGGTACTCAGAGGTGTGTTCTGTATACACATTAATTAGCAATAATTATACCTTAGATGAACCACATGGGCAATGATACTGCATTAATGCAGAGCAATTACATCAAAAAGCATTCTCTATGAAAAAGATATTCTGTTTACTGCTCAGTTTACAAAATCATTTTTCAAATAAAGCTTAAAATACAAAACATGTCTCATTATGAGGGTCACAACTTTAAAATGATTTATTTTTTCTTCAAAAAACGTGCTGGAGCAGGGATATATGTTTATGGTGCACCTTTTGAAAAGTATATTGCCTTAATTTGATCACATTTTGAGATTTTTATTTCATAGTCAATGTTATGATGCTGATTTTATGACAAGAAACAGACAACAGATAATGGAAAAGGGTGTCCCCATTCTGTCTAATGCATTTAATTTATTTTTAAATTTGTAGTTTAATTTATATAAAATGGTGTTCATCAGCCATCACAACTTTCTGGTTATTCTGCTGAAACATGCCTCTTAACAACTTAAAATTTCTTTAACTACATCCCTGCTATGCCTCTTACATTGCAACAAATCCTGCTACACACTGTTAGTGTTCCTGTAAACTTACACATGGCCTTTTTTCATTCTTATCAAATAGTTGTGTGCTTAAAATAAACTTTGCAAGTAGACTTCCCATGTTTTAAGCACACTTTGACATTGAAAGTCATTCTCAGAGGAATGCATTCATCCAAGACCCATCTTGTTCATCTGTCTAAGCAAGTCTTACAGCTTTGTAGCTTGTGTATGATCATGTTTCTGTTTTAAGTAAATATTCTGATGCTGTCCCCTCCAAAGAAGGATTCTGTTACCCATGATTCCTGTACCCTTAAACAGTTTTGGTGCTCTGTATGTACAGTGCAGTGTAGCTTTAAGTATCCTGCATGGCTGTGTATACATGCATGCTGCCATAATAAAGGCTGTAGTCATGTACTTGCTGGCTGCTGGATGCTTGTATGTTGCCTACAGGTAAGTAACACGGTGAGATGAAACTAACAACAACAACAACACTCAGTGGTTCACTATGTGAAAAAGAAACTCCATGGAAGAGTGTTCTGGGGAAGATGCGCCTACAAATGAGTAAACTGTATTCACCAGGTCATGCAAAAGAAACAGTTGGGAGAGGAGGGCTGTGGTGCTTGTGGGGAGCTCTGATTGTTTGGCCATGTACAGTAACCAGCAGTGCCTAAAACAGGAATACAGACGTCCAGATCTCAGCGTGAGGAGGTGGGACATCCTAAAGGTTACCGTTATAAAGTGTTCTAAATGTAGGGGCAGTTATTTATGGGTGGAAGTGGACTGTTTTGTGTGCTCTGAACCTCAGACTCCTGAGTTATTTAAACATACCACTAGGGGAGAAACATATGTTGTTGAGGGTGAGCTACCTGATGAAAAGGTTTCAGAAAAAATAATGTTAGGACTTTAAACTTTACAAGGTTACATACATACATACATACATCCAAATACTTCAGACACAGGCAGTGATGCCTTCCAATAGACTAAAATTGCCATCCCCTTAACAGGTTTCTGTCTCAATCTACGGTCATGAGTTTGGAAAGAGGAAATCCACATTTTAATAACTGGTTTGAGACTCTAAAAAATGAGAAGGATAGTAAAACTGACTCTTCTAGACGAGGAATGATATTGATTCTATTGCGGACGGGGTTAGCAGGTAGTAAAGAAAGGTCAGAAGTTTAAGAAGTGAGAGAATAAGATAAGATCAATTAAGCTTTTGTAAGTTAATATCAATAGCATTAAGGTTTTCAGAGATGGTGGGCAGTTTTGGAATGAGGTTAGGGCCTTAAATCCTGATACATATTTAATTCAAAAGTCTAATCAAAGACACATTATCTAAACCTTCAAAGGAACCATAAACAAAACCCAACGAAATTCTGGAATCTATCACATCCTTGCTAAATCCAGGTTCAAAGAACAATCCCTGTCCATATCCAGACAAAACATCTACTAAAATAGCCACTGTTTTCAAGTCATACTTTATCAATACCATACCTAATCTCACTGTTACCTTTCCTCAATCTAACTACATTCCTAACCCTGAAGCTACAAACCAACCTTCACTGAACACTTCTACTCCCAACCCACCCAGCTTTTCTTTTTCTCCTATACCTACTGCTATAATAACAAAATGGCTTCTCAAACTCAAATCTGGCACTAATGCTCCCGACAACTCACTCTCTGAATACCTTTAAATGGCAGCCAAATCTGTTGCTTACCCCATTAGTATACTCCTTAACAACTCTATCCAGGAGTAATATGTTCCCAATATCTGGAAAAAAAGCATATATTCTTCCTCTTCACAGAAGTGGCAACAGCACAGACATCTCCAATTTTCACCCCATCGCTAGTCTCTCTCCTATCGCTAATATCCTGGAAAAATGTATTCATATTCAACTCCTAAACATTCTGCTTCATAACCAACTCCTTTCCCCAACCCAGTATGGGTTCAGGCCAGACCACAGTACCATATCAGCTGTTATATCTTTCATGGACACAGTTACCCAAGCTCAAGGCTCAGGTAAAATTGTACCTTCACTCTTTCTCAACCTAAGGCCTTCAGTACAGTTTCCCACCCCTTACTTCTTGCACAACTCTCTAAACTGGGCATCTCTCCTTTAGCCCTAAATTGGTTCTTTAATCACCTATCAAACAGACAACAAGCTATCAAATGGCAGCATGTCTTTCCCCATTCCTTAACATATCCACAGGGGTTCCTCAAGGCTCCATACTAGGGCCACTCCTTTTCAGTACTTTCACCGACAATATTCACTCTGCAGTTAGTCAAGGTTCTGTAACACAATATGCTGATGATTCAACCATCATCTGCACTGCTAACTCCATACCAAAAGTACAACAAATTACCGAAAACACCTTTTCCTCTGCTGAAACCTGGATAACCAATAATCATCTTTTCCTTAACCTTAATAAAACAAAACTTATATTATTCACCCCCAAGAAAACCACTCCCATAAACAAGACTGAGTTTACTATACTTTTTCAAAACAATACTCCTATCGAGGTTGTTTCTCATACAAAACTACTAGATGTAATCTTAAACAAAAACCTGACATTTGACCTGCATGTGCACAATAGTATCAAAAAATCCATCAAAAACTGGGTATGCTTTACAGACATAAATATTTCCTCAGCTGCTCCACAAAACAAACCCTGCCTACAACCTATTTCCTACCTTTTGTTACATATGGTGCTCCTCTACTTACAAATATTCAGTCCTCCCTGAAATCCAAGCTTGAGATCCGTTACAACAAAATAGCCAAGTCTGTAACTAATGCTAAATACTCCTCATGTCACTGTTCCTCCCTACACTTACCGAACTGGCTTGAACTCCCTAATTACCTTACATATATACAAGTAACTACTGCACATAAAATTATTTTCAAATCTTCAGACTGTTCAGCCCTCACTTCTATATTCACTCTCTGCTATCCAAATAGGCCTCTCAGATCAGATAACCATCTTCTTCTGAAATTAGAAAAAACAAACCTTTCAGTTGGCCAGATGCTATACTCCTTCCCAGTAGCCAAACAGTGGAACACCCTTCCCTGTCAATGAGGACTATTACAAATGCCTTTACTTTCAAAATGTCTCTATGGCAATACCTTTCCACCCTATGGTGCTGCACATGTACCAACTCCATACCTTTCAAAACCAGATTCCTCAGCTCTCCACTAGCACAGGCTATACCCCCTTCAGTGTGTCTAGTACTACTATTGCTAGTCTACCTGCCAGTATGACTAATGAAAGAAACGCTTGATAGTCTCACCATATTGGTATACCTAATTGATATACATGTTGTATTAAAGTTATTGACATGTACACCTATGTGGATTTACTACTACATCCCTATTTTGATCATACAGCACTTATTTTCATAAGTTGCTATACCTAGTCTGTTATTTAAAGTGTATGAACTGGCATGTTCTACCTTTATGTATTCAACTGTTTCTCTGGATGTGTATCCACTGTGTGTTCAACTGTGTATCCAACTGTGTTCTCA